>NC_050472.1:23210791-23510791 GCF_013373865.1 Monomorium pharaonis | reverse complement strand
GATCAAACGGAGAAGTTCCGATAAGGACAAAGGCGGAAACTTGTCGAAGGATCTATAATTTATATGTCACTTAGAGTATTATATGAATGTAGGTATCAGCAGTGTATGCAATGTGACACACGCACTTATGTTATAATCTTAAAAATTTATAATATCGTATTTTTGAATGAATGCACAAGTTGCAACAGAATTCATTAAATTTTTTAATATATACGGCTTGGAAAGTGAGATGTATAATTACATTATCCTTTATTCATATAGTAACATACATACATTTAATCATATATGTACTTATTTTTGTAACACTTTATTTATAATCTATTTTTGAATGCATAGCATCTTATTTGCTTAGTTATGTAACGTACAATTGCTATTTTATTTTATTTACAAAATTGCATTTATTAATTTCACAGAATTTATTTCTAGAATACTTTTATTAAAACATATAACAAATATTGCGCTTATCTTGTAATTAAATCTAAGAAATCTTGATAAAAATTAAGAACATATACTTTTATATACTTTTCATAAATATTTATAATTTTATTTGCTATTTATTAAAAGTATTCAAAGAATTTAAAATATGAAAGTTTTTTTATAAAACGTTTATTTCATTTTTTGTATTTTTTAAATTTTGTATTCCATCTATTATAAATTACTTTTAACTGGGACATTCACTTTTGCCCTTTTTTTTTAATTCCGAGAAGAGAAATCACCGGAGAAAGACGAAAGGAATTATTCGATCACCATATAGTGCCTTCAGTGAACTTGTTTAACAGATCTCTTATATACTGACGACATTTGTTTGTGGTGAATTTACATACTGCTAGCCTAAATTTTCACTTCTGCTACCGGCTTGTCCACTATTCCGTATAAATAAAGACGTGACACCGAATCGATGGCTTGTGTGAAAGTATATGCTGTCTTGGCAGGAAGTGCGGTGGATCAGATCACAGTGCACAGTGAGATAAATACATTCCAGTGCTAGATTTTTAAGTGCAAGAAATAATGCGATTTATACTGTTATTTGTAATATTTGTCGCAGTGACAATGGCAATCACTATTGATAATGAGGTATTGTCGATGTGTTGATGTGGTTTAGTCAGTTTAGTGTTTTCACATACTTTTATGACTATTTATGGTTAAATCATGGATATCTCTCGAGTTAATTTATTTGAAGATAAAATATACGAAGATGTGTATGTTAGAAATGATATATATATATATACACACACACACACAAGAAATAAGCATTAGAAATTTATAGTTTTATTATATTTTCTTCGAATTTATTATTAACTAAAAGAATAGATTTCTTTTAATGAATGATTTATTAAATGTCACTTCTTCAGCTTCTTAATACTTAACTTTAAAAATTAATATATAAAATATTATTATATAATTAATTTTTAATATATCTTTGTAACATTAATATAAATATTTAATATTTTTAAAATTTTTATGTATATTTTATAATCAAATATATTCTATACTGTAAGTTATATTTATTCAATAAAATGCAATAAAGATTCAAAAAAATTATTTTTTATTAATTTTTTGTGATACAGATATTATAATCCTTAACATATAAAATATGTTTCAAATAATTACAGTCAAACTTAACCGTACATGTAGAAGAGCAAAATTTGAATAGTACAAGTGGAATTGACAATGATAAAGGATTTTGGGAATGGTTGTTTGGTTCGGTGACACCATATCCACCAACGCTTATAGAACCACAGCAACCAGAAAAATGTTTAAAATGCAGTATGTTTAAATTTGAATTTATTACCTAATAATATTTGTTTTCATTTTTTTACAGTGCAATTAAAGTGAGCGATAATTACTGTTAATTATTACATATCTATAATATTTATCTCATTTTCTTTTCTAGGTTATTATTGAAACTCCTTAAAAATTTCTACATTGTTTAACATATTATATCTAAATTAAATTAAATTGAAAATATTTATATCAATATTAATGGAAAAAAATCTACATGCACATATGTGTACGGTATATGTATGAAATAGTAACATATTGACTCTTTATTTATAGCCTGTGGTTTGACAAACAAATATAATCGTATTGTCGGAGGTGTCGAGACGCTTATCAATCAGTATCCTTGGATGGTCTTACTAATGTATAGAGGACAATTTTATTGTGGAGGTACAGTCATAAATTCGCGATATGTATTAACGGCCGCTCATTGTATTGACAGGTGATGCATATGTTTATAATTTCTGATATTTTGAATTTATGTACTTATATGCGTGTGTATGAAACGATTGAGAATCGATCAGATTGGCAGGTGATTCATATGTTTATAATGTTTGATATTTTGAATTTGTGCATTTATGTCCGTCTGTACGAAATAATCAATAATCGATCAGATTCTTTTTGACAGATTCGATGCGAATAAATTGAGTGTCCGAATATTGGAACACGACTTGCACACAATCAATGAAAGCAAAATACAAGACTTTCAAGTGGAAAAAACAATCAAACATAGTGGTTACTCGACTGTTAATTATAACAATGATATTGCACTCCTTAAGCTAAAGACTCCTATCAAGTTCGAAGGTTTAATGCGACCCGCTTGTCTACCGGAACAAGGTATCTTTTGACATTAATTTGTTTGAAAAGTAATTATTATTTGTAAACTTTTAGATTCCAAAAATCAATTTTAGATCTTGAAGATTTTAAAAAAGTTTAACTTTAAGAACTGCTTGTAAATTGTTCGTATTATAGATTACAAATTAATTATCTGTTTTTAGTGAAAACCTTTGCCGGTAAAAAGGGTATAGTGACTGGATGGGGTGCCACCAAAGAAGGTGGATCGGTATCGCATACTTTATTGGAAGTCGTTGTTTCTATTCTTACAAACACGGAATGTCGCGCTACAAAGTATCCACCACACAGGATAACAGATAACATGATGTGTGCGGGTTTCAAGGAGGGTGGCAAGGATTCCTGTCAAGTAAGCTAAAAGTCATAAATTTTTAATTACTGATAGCAAGGAAATAATAAGACAAGAGTAATAATATATTTTTAAATCGTCTATCTTAAATTAAAACTGAATATAAATTTGATATAAAAATAATATATATTATTTTATTAATTATAATATATTATTTAAATATATTGTAAAATTCACACACAACATACCTAATGAATGAAAAGTAAAAGCGTCAGCATAGAAATTCAGTATACGCGTGTACGTTTTTAACAAATATAAAATTTTAAAGAAAGAATAATAGTATAAATTCTCACATTATAGGGGGATAGTGGTGGTCCCTTGCATGTGGAAGAAAATAGTGTTCATGAGGTAGTTGGTAAGTTCAGAATAATTGGTTGAGTTTTAAATTGTTTGTTATATATTTAACATAGTTATACGATACGAAACATTATGAAACTTGAAGAAATTGTTGATTGTTAATTAAGAAAATACTTTAAAGAAAACCTGGCAAGCCATTCTCATGGGAGAGAAGCTAAATAAATTAAAAAACTTTTGCAGGAGTGGTATCTTGGGGCGAAGGATGTGCGCAACCCGGATATCCCGGGGTTTATACTAGAGTAAATCGATTTCTTACATGGATTGCACACAACACGGCAGATGGCTGCTATTGTTAATATGCAATTTTGATATAGACATATTTATTTTAGTTTATTCATATTTATTTATACAATCAGGCGGAAAGTATCCAAGCTATAGGAACAACATCAATAAAGTGCACAATTAATAATACATATATACAATTAACAAAACTTATTTGTATTGTACAATCAAAACTTTATTGCATCGTGATACACTAATTATTTAATACATATTTATTTATTGTGATTATATACGTAAATACACGTAATAATCGATAGTATGCTTATCATAACTTAATACATGACTCTATGGATTAGTTGTTCCACATCCGGAAACTATATGATAAATTATCTAATCAATGTAATGGATATGTAGTACCTATATAGTAATATATAAGGTATTAGATCGATAATAACACAACAGATAAGAGGAAGTGCATTTTTCAGACCGAAGAGAATTTTGGTGCTTAATTTATGTATCATTTATTAAATACAATTTTTATTTTTAAAAGCTGCGTGCCGATATAATTGCTGGATTTAAACTACAATTATAAACTAAAGCTAGAATAACATCTCAAATGAATTTGATCGTCAAATTTACTAATGATGCAATAAACATTTTACAAAATTATGAAAAACTTATTGCGAAAAACATCCAAGCCAGAATAAATATCTGTGTCTACACATCTATCACGTCATTGTGTAGAGTAAACATTCATCCATTAGATAATTTACTACATAGTTTATCCGAAAGTGGAATCGGTCCTGTAGCATTTTACATCATGAGTTGTGTATGCAATTAAATGGAGTGGTGTATGCAATTAAAAATTAAGGCATGTGTCTTGTTTTTTACTTTGGTCAATATTTACAACATAGAATATATACTTAACAGAAGAAAGTGACACGACTTTCTCTGCTTCTCACAAACAGACGATTTGGAATTTTGATATATATATATATATATTGTAGTCGTTTGTCACTTACAACTCGCTAGAACAGATAGTGATTTAAAATGTATGCATCATATTATTTATAGATTATATTGTTTATATTAATAAGGCATCAATTTATAATTGATTCAATATATAGTATTTTTTCGTAATTTTTATTTTTTATAAACTCTTTCATTTCTTTAATAAAATTTATCTTTTATAAATTTTTTATAAGTAATTTTATTATACACAATCAAGGTGTATATTATTGAGAAATATATAGTCAACAAATTGGTTCCTTTTACTAGATAAAACATTTTATAGTAATTATATGAATTTTATTTATTTTAATATTAAAGCTCTATATTAGCGATTAGAAGATCTTCAATTATTGCATTTTCATTGTCTGACGAATTAGTTTTTTCCTTTATTTCATTGTTTGCCGCTGACTGCAGCCAATATGTCTCCATATCTCCTTTTCCCTTTGTATAATAAATAATATATAATTACATGTGATATATATGTAATATATGTGACGTTATTAATCAGTATATTTTCATAATACGAACCTTTACCCACACAACTCCACGTGATTCAGTATCATAGTGACCTTTTGGTAACAGAGCTTTAGTACTAGAAGAGATATGCACCTTTCCTGGCTGTATCACATAATCCAGTTAAACAATACAAAATATGAGAATTTAAAAACATAAAAAACAATTTCTGAAATGTTTGTAAATATTTTTCAGGCAATTGACTGTCATAAACATAAGACGTAAGTTATATTATGCGTAACGATAAATTATGGTTTTTTGATGACTGAATTGAAATTAATCATTATTAGTTTAGAACTTTGATGCCTGTTATCAAAAATATGATTAAATTGTGGCTATTATAGTCATTACTTCTTGCATCAAAGGTAATCTAAAATGTCGAAATCAATCCATATCGAGTTTAACTTTCTGATATAGATCATATTTTATCTTTGAACTCACGTTGAAGAGAAGTTTCTAAGAAATTTTATACGGCTGTGGTTTAAAGTTTTTTTTTTTTTGAAGAATTATTACAAAATGTTAACACTTACATTGTGTGTGGTTTTTTATATCTGTACTTTTAGTTTTAAGAAAAGTGTAACTTTGTTATGTTTCATTTGTTTTGAATATAAAATCTTGAAAAATAATTCTGGTCAGATTGTCTAAAAGTTTGTGTTTATTTTACTGGTTTGAAATAAACGACGCAAAATTTATTTTAATCTTTACAAATGCATATATCCCATCTTAATGAATAATGTATCTTAATTGCTAACAAAATGGTGACCGGTTAAAGAAAAGAGCTTTAAATCTAATCGTCTAAATTAGAAACTCGTAAAAATTAAGCATTACCAGGCTAGTAGTCTGCATTCTGGAGGCAGTATTAACAGTGTCTCCGAAGAAACAATATCTCGGTACTTTGATGCCGACCACACCGGCAACTGCTGGCCCAGAATGTATCCCTGAAATTCAAGACAAATTCCAGGTAACAATTCTTGCAGGTAAGTTTGATGCTACGCATGCAAAATTATAACAAATTTGCATGAGTTTTGTTGTTAGAATATGTTTTATCATTTATATAGTATATAAAAGATATTGAGAAAATATTTTGGGTATAAATATCCAGCAAAACGTAACACGCAAAATCAGTTCATATTATGCAAGCAAAACTTTGTCCCAATGTGTCATCATATAAGTAATACGTTGATACAAAAATATTTTTGGGGATATTATTATTTATTAAGCCAATTTGTTTTATTGTGGCGGTATGCGATACACACAATCGTTAATCTCTTCATAAAGATAAAATAAAAAGTGTGTCGTATAAATGTCAAGATTACATGAATTATTTACGTTATGCGTACATCCTTGATGTTATCATCGAGATACTTTTCTTTTATGTTCGGCTTCATAAAAAATTGGCGCTACCCGTGTGGAAATTCATCTAGGCATGCCCTATTTAATATTGGCCCCATACGGGCGTTACTTAGGCATCCAAAATAATTTTTAATATATTTTGCAAAATTTAACTGCTTTTATAAATAATATAAGAAATTATTTTTTACAACACTTTGTGTATTGTAAAAATTCATTATTTTCCGCAATCGTCAGCCTATTGCAGAAATTATATTTTGCAATAGGCTGACAGAAATTATTTTTTGCAATAGGCTGAAAATTAAACTAAAATAAAATAAAATAAAATAAAATAAAATAAAATAAAAATTTGTTGTTACTGTTGATAAAAATAATTAAAAAAAAATTTTATTTTATTATAATATTAAACAATTTTAGTTTGTCTCAAGCTAAATTTTTATATTGGCCTAAGTTTGAAAACCAATGTAGGCCCTAGATTAAAAAGCTGGACAAATTGATATTGGACCAAGATAGGTGTCCTAACTTGGGCCTCAATAAAAGTAAGGAAACTTGGCCCTGATTACAACCTAGATAGAATTTCCACACGGGTATCGTCTACGTATGGGGTTTTTAATGTTGCAGCTATAAGTTTGGGCCGCGCGCACGACCCTTGCGTCACTTTTAGTCCGTCTCTCAAAAGCTTCGTTTTAATTACCAATAAATTGTGTTTTACTTATATTATAGTTTTATTTAAACATCGAATAATGCCATTACGAGCTGATAAAGAATGTTTGCATGTGTTAAAAAATTTATTATTATTAAGTGAAAATAAAACAATCTCCAGTTTATATGGATTACGCGGCGCATATTGGTTTCGGAACATAGTCCTTACCTGAAGCCGAAATTTGCAATATCACAAATTATATTGACAAATAATTTATTTTGATGCTAACAAGTATATATAAGTTCTCCTCCTCCTCTAATCTTTAACAACACTATAGAAAGATTATTGCGAAAAATAATTTCAGTCAGGATTTTGTATTATACTTACATAATTTACATAATTTATATTGTACACACATAATGTAGATTATTTGTATTTTACGCGTTAAAGGCTTAACCCTGGATACAATTATTCAAAACGTCGAGAAAACAGAGTCCCAAGAGATATAAGGGAATATATTACGTTCGGTAAGTAGAACGGCTATATGTAAGATGATTACCTATACGGATTCGTATATCCAGTCCGGAGGGTAATTTGAGGGATCGAACATGCTCAATAAGTTGCAAGGAAACATCGGCGATGTTCTGCGCGTGGTTATCATTTCTGTCCGGTGCTCCGCTGGCCGCCATATACACGCGACCAACGGTCTCCACCTATTACATATTGTACGATTATAAATGGTAACTACAAATTACAATTGTACACGTGATCAATAGCATCAGTCATATAATATCTAGCTCAGATAAACTCTGTTCTCGTGACGCAGTTATATGTATATCAAAATATAATATTATATTTTGAAGAAAAATATTTTTGGTTAAGTCAAGATATTGGTCAATCATATTAAATTCTACATTATTATCTCAAATGATATATGGCACTTTAATGTTAAAAGAAATAAATTTACTTTATACACATTAAATTGATCCATCAGCGTATCGAAACAAGAAAAAACAGCATTCATTGATAAGACGATGTCCATCGCTCCTTCGATAGTCGAATAATCAAAGTCGCATAATTCACAAAAAAGGACCGTTATTGATTCAAATGACTGTAAACAAAGCATTTTTAGGTAATTGTTAGACATGACGGAAAGCCGAAACTAATGTTTGCGCACCTCGCAAGTGCTCAACGGACTGGCTCCAGCTCGCAATCGGTCTGCCACCGTTTGCGGAATCATAGAATATAAAAGTTCGTCGCTCCTGTTTTTCCATCGATCTAGCAACGCATAGCTGTTTTCTAGTTCCGTCGATCTTTGTTCTGCCCTCTCAAACATCATTTCCAATCTATAAATAAATGATACAGATTAGATATAGATATATATCCAAAAAAAAATTTTTTTAAACTTACTTCAAGGTGAGAAAAAATTTTTCATTATTTAAAAACACGATTAATACCTTCCGCAATGCTGCCATCCTGCCAATACCAATTCTTTGCTCATTCCGTGAGGATTTAAATCGTTTAGATACAGACCCATATTAAGAAGTTCGTCTAAACTGTTGATTCTGTTATAGTAAGATAATTGATTTCAATTATTCTATAGAAAATGTGTGTAATTATGATGATATATTGAGGGAAGAGAAGACTTACAAAGGACTACAGAGAAATATAATAGCTTTAATATCTTCGATAAATCTCATTTGACCTTTCAATAAAATACTTCTCGCACCTTGGCTTCCACGTCTATCTAAACTACTGCTTGTGCTTGGCACATCGTCTAAATTTATGGAAGAACGTTGATCATTTGCTCTAATAAGTTCTAATTCGAATATCACTGAATGTAAATACATTACCTAAAAAATATATTTATATGTATATTTGAATATAACATTCATGTACGTAGTTACAAGACTTTTAAAAGACAGTTTAAATATAGATAAGGCCAACGAACGATCGTAGCAGACATAGTGCACAATAAATACATTTTTTACATGATTTTTATGTACATGTTTAATTCTTCTAATGTTCTACAGACATTTAGAGGACGTGATTTTACATTTTGTATTATCTTTGTTACAATTGAAAATGTAAACGTAATTCATAAAATTGATGATTTTCAAAATACATCCTCTCGGAATCAGTGAAATTTTACTAATTTTAATGCAATATTTATAATTGTTATTTATTGTAGAAATTAATGAAATATGCACTGTCTTTCAGCGATACTGTGCTGACTTCAATTTAAAGAGCATAATTTGTATTACTTACGTTTCCCCAAGTAAACGAAATTCCTTTCGGTCTTCTCAATTTGAATATCTCTATAACATGCCTGTTTAAGATGGACGTGGTGCCACCCCATGCTTGAAGCAATTTATCACCAGCTCCTAATATTCGCATATCCTTGTTCATTACAACGCCAAATGGAAAAAGGCGTAAGAAAAATGTACAAGATATAGGTGGTAATTCAAGGTCTAGTGGAGTCATTCTATTGTTCTTCGCGATCTGATTCCCAATGTAAATTACAATATTAAGAACTGAATATTAAACGTATTATTATAAATAATACATAATACTGCAGTTAAATAAATAAATTTCAATTAATAATGAACATAATAACTAGTAATAACATAAGTATTTAATAATAAAATAATATTATAAGAAATAGGAAAAATTTAGTTTTTATAAACCAGGTTTTATATGTATACATGTATTACCAATTTTATTTATATTTTTTAAAACTGTAGAATACCTTTTTAAAGAAAAATATAGTTAGATATACAATTGTGTAATTAATACATTATATATTAATAATAACACATTATACATATAAATATAATATATGTATTTCATAGAGAGTAGCCTTCTTTCAAACTATTTCTTTAATAAAGAAACAAGATGCACGCAGTAAAGTTTAAATGTATAAAACTTACGTATTCATGGTTATCGAAATTAATACGAAATTTAATCATTACGCTTCGAGATCCTGGAATATTATGTAAACTTTCTAATACTTTAATATCCAGTTCTGTATTATATAAGTCTTTAGCTATTTGAAATAATTGTCCTACAAAGAATTGTATAGATATGATGAAAAATATATATTGTAAAATATTAAACTGAAGATTTACTTATATTTATATTTTTCTTTTATCATATTTATAAAAGTTCTGATATTGACTGATTATTTTTTCTTATTGTATAATATAAAGGTTAAACTCTTACCCATAAGATAATGAGTAAAACCTCGTCGAGTGCTTCTATAAACTAAAACAACACCTTCTGCATCTATGTGTGTTGTATACATAGAAGGACTCTTCATTTTTGGATACGTAAATCTCATTTGCATGTGAATATTATCTACGCTTTGTAAAAAATCACAAAAGTAACGACCGGTTGCCTTTATGGTGCAGTCATACCTAACAAAAAATAAATTAAACGTATGTATTATTAATTTTTATACAAGCATTTTCAAAATTTACGATATACACGGTAATCGTAATTAAATTAAGAAATGCACATATTGAACTCGTAGAGACATTTTTGTATGCACGAAACTAATGATTATGTAGAATTATATTTCCGATACAGTTAGTTAAATTTCAGAAATTATGTAAAACTATTGATTCGTTTATATGTTCAACTAGTGCGTGTTCGTCTAAATATAAAACTTACCCTAAATTACTAAAAAATCTAACAAAACACTTTCCAAAAAATTGCATAATGTTATCCATAGAATCATCAGTATACGTGGCAAGAGCCATAGCCAAATTTGTCATTAGATCATCCGGATATGTTTGTCTTGTATTAAAAACCATGTGTTTGCAATCAGCTTTCTCTAAAATCCGAAGCCATACTTCTTCGCCAAATTCTAACTGTAAAATATATTTTTTATATTTTTTATAGCCCTCTGTATCTAATATTTTTCTTCTTAATTTTTTAAATATCTGAGATATCTGAGATGAACAGAGTTGTGGGACACTCTATAATATATTAAATTAACAATAAGTGATACTTTAAGGTTACATCTCAATTAAGATAAGAAAGTAAAACTTAATGTAGATATTGATGACAAGATGACATATAAGCTGAAAGTAAAATATTATTTATTAAAAGAGAAATATCTCTAATAATCTTCGTTACGTGCCAAATAAGAGGTTCTACGGATCAATTATAAATCGATTCGGACAATCAAGCCAATTGTCTGGTTCCCCTATGTCAATTAATGTTTCTTTTAGTAGGATGAGAAGTGGTCACGAAAATGAATATGTGATCTTTAATGAGGAAGGCTCTCAAGAGCCATATTACAAATGAACACGCAAATTTAGAAATTGAAACGATCGAATGAAACAGACATATATTCTAAAGCACTTCTTTAATTTTATAAAAACCATTTAGAAATTTAAGCGAAGTTTTAAAAGACTAAATTAAGTTTTATAAAAAAATGTAATTACACTAAAAAATATATTTAAAAATTGAAACAAATAAATTAGTATACATATATATGCTTATAGTATACATAATGCATTTTAATTAATAATCCTTTCCCGTTTTTATATTGTATTATTAAACTTGATAATATTATTTGATATACAGTGTATTACACAATAATTTATTATTATTAAGTAATCTACAAAATTATTATTAAGTAATCTATAAAAACATTATTAAAGAAGTACATCTATGTCGAATTATATTTGAGTTGAAAATAATAATGCATAGCATTATTAAAATACGTAAGTGTAAATGATTAAAAACAAGAGAAAAGAAATGTAAGCAAGATATATTAAAACAAATCGATATAGTCGCTTACATATTGGTAGATACTATTTTTAAAACTGTATACAATTAAAACATCGAAGACTAAAAGGAAGTGTTTTAAATTCATTTATATTCAAGTGCCTCGTTTATTATATATCTACGAAGCGTTTCCTTTGCAAATGCGTGACATGCATTATAAAATGTAAATCAATTGAGAACGATAAATAAAATACATTAAATTAATTAATTATTGTTATAATTTAATATTAATAAATAAAATATACTTATATAGAATATTCGCATGCACATATTATTATAAACTTGTGTAAAAACATTAATTATTTAACATAAAAAAATATAGAAACTAGTGACAAATAATTTTGTTACAAAATAAATAAATTTTAAATTTTTGATACTAAATATCTGGTGTTGAGACATAAAATATATTTCGATTAAGAAATCATGTAATAAAATATTGCTTAAATGTAAATGTTTATAATTGATTTTCTTTGATAAAATATTGAAGAAATAAATGTGTGTGTGATGATGTAATTTATTATTATTTATTACATATATGTCGTATTTGTGAAATTTATTTCCCGTAATGTAGATAAAATAAAATGTGTGTGTATGTGTGTGTATGTGTGTTTTTGAATCAACATAACAATATTAATATTAAATTAATACTACGTAGATTCTGTTAAAATTATATTGCAAGATAAAAATATTTTTTTCAAGAGTATAAGAAATAGAAAGAGAAAAAGATGTTAATTTATTCTTTTCTAAATTTGTATGACTAAGTGAAAAGACTCTGTATTCATAAGTATTCAAGATCATAAATAATCAAATAATAATTAGTATTGTTTGTATTAAATGTTATAATATTTTAAATAACACATTTTTTAATTAAATAATAAATTAAAAATATTAATTATTAAGTTAATATCAATCAATACTAAGATAATTGTAAATAAGAAAATGTTTCTATAAACATTAAATCGCGCTTAAAGCATTGTAAAGAATGGAACAAATTGAATGAAACAAATTGAT
The DNA here is from genome assembly GCF_013373865.1 of Monomorium pharaonis. Taxonomy (NCBI): domain Eukaryota; kingdom Metazoa; phylum Arthropoda; class Insecta; order Hymenoptera; family Formicidae; genus Monomorium; species Monomorium pharaonis. Next base: position 23,497,907 of record NC_050472.1, on the reverse strand, counting down.
GAATGACTTTAATCTTGGTTGTGTTTTCTACAGAAAGGCAGCGAAATGTAAATTGCAGGTAGCTTAACCATAAATATATTTGGACTTGATTTAGTAATTCAATATCCGCTTAGTGTACGTTGAATTACTAAATCAAGTACACATACAATTCATTAAAATAGATACTGATTGCAGAAACGTGCAATTAATATGGATTTGTTCAACTTATTAGGATACGTAAGACATGAACGTTTTAATTATAACACACGATGTATAATATTTACATCTTATGTTTTATATGTGTATTTAATGTTTTTCTTAGATTTTACAAAGGTTTATAAAAATTATAATTAAATGAGAACTAATTAATACGATAAAAGAACATGTTATACAATAAAACTGCATTCACATACTTGATAAATGATAATAAAGCGTTTTATTAGAGTTCTCTATTTAGTTCTTTATTAGAAATAAATATAATCTCATTTTATTAACAAAAAATAACTTAAATATATATAATATATTAGAATGTTCATTCTTAATTCATAACATTTATATAATAAATTTTATATAAATTTATTGTAATAAAAAAAGTAACGTCTTTTTATTATATAAGTATGACTGTATTTTTTCTAAAAAGAAATTTCCTATCGAGGAAAGAGAGAACACATAAGGGAAACATGATAGGATTCATTAAAATCTGCGCTGAAAGATAAATGTCTTTTGACGTAAAAGAAATACTGAATGCATTTCTTTAACATAAAACGTGTAAAAAAAATTACCTATAATAACGTTCTTAATGAAAAAGAAGGAAAGTAATAAAAAATTAAATAAAAGAAATCGACCCAGAAAAAGTTTTAGTATTTTGAAATTCTAGAAATTCTTGTTCTTTATCAGCACAGCTTTCATAATTTTAAACTTCTCAAATTGAATATTTCTAGGAGCAGCTGCGCCACTATAATCTTAGAAAACTTATGCGATTTTCCATGTTATATTTTTAATAAAGTTAAAATTTTGAAAAACAAACAAGTGCACAAAACAACTGAAGAAATTTAATCCTGATTGATTAAATTATTTCTTTTTGAATTTCCTAATACAGCTTACTTAACAATTTAATAAAAAATAGTTCAAGGAATGTTAAATGACTACATGATTTGACGATTAACCAAAAAACTATTTTAACAATTATCCAAAATATTAAAAAAGTATGCTAATTTTTTATAAACTATATAAGGATATCTGTAAACTATAAAATAAAATCTTTTATTTACCAAAAACTAATTATAAATAATGTTAGAATTTTCTAAGTATAGAAGTACAACAATATATAAAAAAGTTCAAGTTTTTCATTATAATAATCCAATTTAACTTTTGTAACTATCTATAACTTGCTAAAGAGAAAAAAATAAATTAATTTAAATAAGAAATTATTAATTATTAAAGAACTTACCGTGAAGAAAAACGAAGAACAAATAAAATTTTGAAATTAAAATTTTAATGTAAATGCAGTTATTCTTCAAATATATATATATATTACAAATAAAATGTATAGCTTAAGTTTGCTAAATGTCAGTTGTATAATTTATTCGCACTTTACCGACCTGTACAAAATATTGCACACTTTCCAGAAGCATCCCGTACATTTTGACAAATCCTCACAAATTTTATTTTGTTTAGGTATTTTTTAATTAAATGGCGTAAGTCCGTCGGCGAGTTTATAAAAATATTTTCTGCAATCTTACAAAACGAGCAGATCGAAATCCTTCACACTATTTTACTCCATTATAATCACATTGTTCGGAAGATAAGTGTTTCGCGCCATCAGAGTCGCAAAAGTGATACTAAGTGTCATTTAAACAATAGACTCTTCCTGATGCAGTGAAGAGAAAGAAGTCGAATGGATACGCGGCGGATTCAGTTTCAACTATGGCTTGGGGGTTATTCGGTTTACCAAGGATAGAAGATTGGTGAGATGTACGCGATGCGTGTGCGCAGACTTTATCGTTGTTCCACAGAGAAACAGCGTTTACACCTGAATGTTTGAGCAATAAATTTTAGTTTCTAATCATTTCTTGCGCATTAAAATTGTAAAATACAATATAATTTAACGATAGTAATTTATTATTATACTATATTTTATATAGCTATATAACTATATATAACTATATTTTATAGCTAAAAGATACTTTTATTAATATTTTTATCTTATATAAGAAAATTGTTCCTAAAACAATAGTATATTGAGACATATTTTTGTTTAAAAAATACTTGTGTTTTTTTTTATCAGTATTATTTAAATATTTTAGAAAATCTGTAAATATCTTTTCAATTATGTATTATAGTCTAAACTCTAAAGAATCCCTAAAATTTATCCTTATTTGTCATAAATTACTTTAAAAAAAATAACTATTTTATTTCATTTTTTACCAAAATTTTAACTCAATTTTAACTCACTAATTTTGAGACATTCTACACATGATTAATGTACCAATAAAATTAATTATTAATTAATTAATTAAAACTGTTTTACAATTATTATTTGATTAAATTTTTGCTTAACTAAAGTAAGCAGTTAAAAATTAATGATAAGCGTAAGAAGGTACACACGCAATTTTAATACATTATAAAAGTAAATTAAACATTAGTATAAAAAATAATTTTTATTTATGTTTCAAAAATCATAGACATCTAAATCGATATTTATTAGTATTATTTTATTTATTATATCAATACTATTATTAAAATTAATGACTAAGATTAACAATTAATAATGAACGATTAATTTTATTTTGCAGTAGCTAATTAAATTCAATTAATTTGATTGAATTAATCATAATTAGGTGCAATAATTTATTTAATCAATTCATTTTATTGCTTCAAAATTTAATTAATCAACGCCTAAGATTTCTTTTAAAGCAACTTAAAAAATTAATCGCTTATTGCAATCAAGAGCTAAATTTTTCATAAATTTTCCTAATCAATAAATTGATTTAATTTTTCCGGACGCCCAACATGGCGTCCAGGAAACGGAAATTGATTCATTTGTTCGCGCGGTAGACTTTTATTTCTTCAAGAGTCAATACGAAATTTGCAGTATTGTATTATATTATTACGCCGTCTCTTGATTCATTTGTAAGCCTTAGTATCCCCTTGCGTTCGGCAAGAATGAAAAAAGAATAATGGCAAACTATATTTGTCGCTATAATTTGTTTCAATTCCGTCACATTATTCCGAATTCCATGATGATCATCCGACCCGACAGGGTCTGATGTTGGCGTGCGTGCGTCGCATGACGATGAGAATTCTTACCACGTGTTGGCAAAAGGAATGACGCCGCGGTCCGTTCGTCGTAACAGAGAGACACGAACACATTTGAACGCAGCACGTATACGTACACGGATGCTTGTGTCGGCGGATGCGCCGTTAGTCGGCAGTGGAAACGTAAACATGGCCGCGGAGAGTGGCGACGGTTTGCCAATATCCCCGTCTGAGAAATCGCTCACCGGTAGCCTCGCGTCGGATGAAAATGAGAAAAGTGTCTCGCGTTCGCCGTCGAGTTATTCCATACGGGAGGACAAATGGCCCGACCTCGTCGTATCCAGACCCAGGAAGCTGGACGCCTGGTGGTTGCCGAGACGTGAGTACACAGCCCGATGGTTGCATGGTCCCGCGATTCGGCGCGCTTTTCAAAAATCCGGCGCTCGCGGGCTCTCAGCATGGCGCCCGCGTGTTAAGCGCGCGTGGACTTACCGTGCGCGCACGTTGTTTCGCCATCGTTTCTTTATTGATGATTCTGTGTCAGCTAGAGACGTTGTGCGTGTAAAACTTACGAATACTCCAGCAGCTATATAGTTGCGTCGAATATATCTGACAATTGAGCTATAAATGGCGACCGCACTTTACCTATTATGAAGACTATAGTGTCCAAAAATTTTCCACGTGTACGACATTACGTAAAATTATAATTTTTATATTAGACAAGAAAGTCAGTTAGTTTATTATACATTATAGTTTTTTATACATTACGTATCATTACGTGGTGTAGATCATATTTTTATAATAAAGGAAGGTATCAATATTGGTTTTCTGAAGCGACATTCCTTTATTTTTTTGAAACTAAACATTGCACTGTGAAAAACATGATTTGCTTGAATAAATAAATATATATAACCATGAATTATAGCGTAATACACTCTGAAGAACGTTAATTACACGTAATAGATAAAGAGGAATAAAAAGAACAGCTTAGAATTTTTGGACATTGCTCCTGATTTTAGGCGCAAGATTTTCGATTGTTTCGAATCCTTTAGAGTTGTTCTCTAATAGCATAATTGTAATTATAAGTGACAAAGTGATAAAGTGTTATAAAGCGTACTTGTCCATCTTTACCAATGTTAATTAATTTTAATTTCAAATAATAGTTTCTTTTTATCGTTTTTATCGTATTTACATATTTTACGAATAAGAGAAACCGAGATTAAAGCTAATTTATGTTGATAAATGAAGACGGAAAAATAATTGCACCTTGCAATACTTTACAATGATTTACAACTATGATTATGTATCATATTTGTAGAATAGTCTTTACAATTGCTACAATTGAGAGATAACGCGTGACTCCGTGTATGATTATGAGAGTGATCGACTCGAGTCATCAATCGGATTAAATTACATTTTGGTTTTAAAAAAAGGTTGATAAAGGTTATTTGAAAAATTTGAAGATTATGAATGAAAAAATATAAGACAACTGATAATTGATAAATAGATTAGAAAATAATGTAAATTTTATTTTTTTCGTTTTAATATAAAACGATTTAATTTAACGAAGATCTAAAAATCGATATTAGAAACAACCACGTGTTTAACCAAATGTTTATATAGTATATTTATTATTAATTTGTATTAATCTATTTTATTTATTCTAGTTTATAAGACTTAATATTGTTTTTTAATGAGAAACAAACAGATTTAATGATATAATAAATTTATAAAATTAATTTGATAAATTTTATTAATTCTTGCCGATACAAATGCAAAAAAATACTAAGGCTTACAACTCAATCAAGAGATGAAAACGCGTCATGAAATTTATTAACTTTGTTTTCAATGCAGTAACTGCTAAATTATCTGTTTATTTTACTGACTTTAATTATGCTTGAAGCGATAATACATTGCCGGGAGCAATGATATCAGTTGCATGTATGCAGTATATAATTCTTGACACGTGTACAATTATCTATCATGTGATTGTGAGGAAATAAAAACAGAAGAATGATTTAACGAATATGAATTTTTTAACAGAGATCATTTAGTGAATACGTTCAATGTTCTTTCTTCTTTGTGATTAATTGACTGTGATGTGAAATTACATACATTGTTAAATTTTCTACATAAGAAACCCGTGTTTATCATGAATTACTTTAGTATCTTCTATATCATTATATAATAAATATATATTTTGATAATTATGATTCAAATAACTTAGCATTAAAAGTTACCATTAAAATATGTTACAATACTATTCATTTTTAATCGTGTATATAGGAGTATTGATTTTTTCGAGGTACATCGAAATAAAATTTTAAAATTTGAAAATATGCGTTATATCCTTTTTTTTATCATTCTGCTCTTTAGTCTATAAGAGTTTTGTAAATAAACTTTTTTATTGTGTGTTGTGTGCTGTTATACCGGTAAAGCACTATAAAGAAATGATGGCAGCACCACACAGCAATGCGCAGTGGCCACCCATATTGATTATCGTAGATGGAGACATAGTCGGCGGGAAAATCAATATCTTCATTTTGCCGGTGCTCTCGCTATTTTCGACGTGAAATTCTCTCTTTGCTCGACATTTTGTACGAATTCCAAGTTCTTTCTACGAGTTCGCTAATTCCAAAATACGTGTTGCTGGGCGAATAATCGTATTGTTGTGAAACTGCGATGTAGTCGCGTTAGTGCGCATTCACACATCTTCTTCGCTTGAGCTTGAGGTGTGCCATCTCTTTGGTACCTGCAGCTCAATTGGAGCATTCATTATTAGCAAGCCTCTACTTGTCATTAATAAAACAACTGGTGGTGATAAAAGAAGAACGCCTGAAGAAATTACAAGGAACAGCGACGCAACTGGCATACGCAGAGTTTTGCGTTGTTACCAACAACGTAAAATCCAACAACTGATTGTAATATATCGCCATTTACTGGTGACTCATCCATTGTGACACATTTTTATATCAGCTGATCGACGTAATAGAAAAAAGAAGATACTTAATTGTATTGAATAAATTAATTGTCAACTAACAGACGTATAACTAAAGAAATATATATATATCGAAAAATCAACGAAATTATTAATTACAATCGTAATATTAATAACGGAAGAAAGATCTGACTTGAATAAACGAGAGCTGTTCTAATCTGTGTAAAATTATTGCTGTGAAAAAAATCTGTGCAAATCAAAGAATCTCTGCATAATAGCGAACGACCACTGAAAAATATCGCATAAATCTGCAAGATCGATCGAAATAGCGACGATAGAGGAATCGTCTTCTATGCGGCAGGAATCCCTGACTAGTCTGAAATTGAGGCCACCGGGCGACCACGGTGGTATACATCACGGCGGGGTCATGTTGGAAGAAGATATGGCTGGTGCTCAGGACACAATATATCTGTGCAATTTTCGAGTGTCGGTAGATGGCGAGTGGCTCTGTTTGAAGGAGCTTCAAGATGTCGAATACTCACTCCAAGATTCGATGCAGCGGTCACCATCACCGCCGCTCGCTCTCAGTGGTATTAATCATCATCATGATCATCATCACCATCATCATCATCAACAGCTTCCCGAGCAGCAAGAGCTTCGCGATATTATGCCATCAAGTCCACCGCCATTGCAGCACGTCTCCAGCTTGTGTCTGTACTGGATGTTACTGCACTCACCCGTTTTAATTAGAAATATATTCGAGGATACAGTTTCTCTTTTTTTTTTCGCTCAATGAAATTTAACTTTATTTGTGTCATGATCGTTTTTACAAAATAAGTTTAGTTTTCCTTGCTTATAATGAAAAAGAAATTTTTTTTCTCTTTGTTATGCTTCACCGTGAATGCTTTAGTTGGAATACATCTCTTTTATAGAAACCGTTGCAAATCTTTACTTACAATTGCACATTTTTTATTTACCTTTTATTTATTTTATAAAGTACAAAATTGTCGCATACTGTGCTACGCAATCATTTTTACATTGTTCAAGTTCTAATGTGATATTATTTAAGGATATTTTCATATTCAGGATTGGATATTTACCACTGAATTTGAAATCATTATTCTGAGTATTAAAGAAGGAAATTAATTGAGATTATACTGCAAGTCAGAACAGAACACGTATTGTTTTTGCAGCACGAGATCCGGTCATCATCGAGAGGAGTAATCTTGTTAACATTTCGAAACTAATTGTGAAGGAGCTGATTGAAACATCTTTGAAATATGGTCGTATGCTTGATTCCGATCATATGCCGTTGCAACATTTCTTCATCGTTCTTGAACACGTGCTTAGGCATGGTTTACGGCCGAAGAAGGTAAAGCTTACCGTCATGCAGACAGCGGAGTATTTTTTTCAACCTGATATTAACAGGTCTCCGATTTCAGGGTCTTCTTGGACCCAAAAAGGAGCTGTGGGATATTCTTCAGCTCGTAGAGAAATATTGTCCTGAAGCACAAGATATTACGTCCAGTATTCGTGATTTGCCTACTGTTAGGTATTGCGAATTTCTATTTTAGAAATGTGATTTATATTTATTTGCTTGAATTTATATTATGATATAATTAATTGACAGAATTTGTATTTTATTCGTGATAAAGCAAAAAAGTTTTACACAATATTTTATATTTTCGGAATTATTTTAAGAGTAAACGATACATTTTGTGTTAATTAATGATAAGTTAATTATATTAATCTTTTAGATTTTCTCAAGGGATTAAAATTTTTTAATTAAGATTATGTATATGTTTAATTATTTACTTATTATTATCTCTTTGTTCATTATTTCATTGATTATTTAATTTTTCTTCATTTAATTGATTATAAAGTTTAGTCATTAATATAAAATTTAAATTAATTTGAAAATTCCATCGATTTCTTCGTAATTCTGAGATATAATATTTTGAAGTCACTACCATTTTTAGAACAGCTATGGGTAGGGCGCGTGCTTGGTTGCGCATGGCATTGATGCAAAAGAAATTAGCAGACTATCTCAAGGTTCTAATTGATCACAAAGATGATATTTTATCCGAATATTTCGAACCAGATGCTCTGATGATGAGCGAAGAAGCAATTGTAGTCATGGGTTTATTAGTGGGATTAAACGTAATTGATTGCAACTTCTGCGTAAAGGTCAGTCTGGATTATTTTCGTGTTCTCCACATACGTGAATGTGTGCACGTTTGCGTTTAATTAAAGTGATAATGATATTAAACCAAGATCTATCGTAACTTGCGACAGGAAGAAGACCTCGATTGTCAGCAGGGCGTAATCGACTTTTCATTATATCTACGCAACAGTAATCATATACCTGGTGAATCGCCAGATGACGAACTCGAAAATGATAACATGACTACAGTACTTGATCAGAAAAATTATATCGAAGAGCTTAATCGACATTTAAAGTAAACATCTAATTATTTCGCGAATTCTGAATAAAAACTTGCGCATTAATACGAGCGCTATTATTCATTTTCAATACTGATTTTAGTGCAACAGTAACGAATCTTCAAGCTAAAGTAGAATCTTTGACGACAACGAACGCTCTTATGAAAGAGGATCTTGCCATTGCTAAAAATAATATTTTATCGCTTCAAGATGAAAACAGACAGTTAAAGAAGGAACTTGGTATTGAAGTTAAAGATGCAAATGAGGTATAATTAATTTTGTTGAAATTGTGTGTTACATATAAATGGCGTTACTGATAGGTCAATTTAATTTCAGAACGGAAAAGTACCTCTTAAAATAACAGAAACTACTGCTGAAATCGAAGAGCTTAGATGCAGAATAGAATCTGAGAAGAAATCTAAGCAAGATTTAGAGAAAGAGCTAGAACTGCAGGTTAATATGAGCTCGTATTGTTTTATCGTGATTCCTTTCTGTATTTCTGCACACAAATATTGCAATTTTTGATATTTTTCTTCAATTTATAAATTTAAGTGCGTAAAATTGCACATAGCGATTGATGAGTGCATTTTTTTACTTTTTCCATACAGATTAGCATGAAATCCGAAATGGAAGTAGCTATGAAGTTGTTAGAAAAGGATATACACGAGAAGCAGGATACTATTATATCTTTAAGGCGACAGCTGGAGGATATCAAATTAATCAACTTGGAAATGTACAAAAAGCTGCAGGTGGTATTACTTGCAACTATTGTTATATAATTTTCTAATCTCTGTGATATAACTTACTTGTATTTTACCAATCATTTCATTAATTTTTATTTAAAAACAGAAAAAAAGAGAAAGAGAGAAAGAGAGAGAGAGAAAGAGAGAGGGAAAAAGAACGGGAAAGAGGAAACATATTTATTTCATAATCTTTTAACAATTTTTCTTTTAATAAATTTTTATTTTTTATTTTAGAAATTATTTATTTATAATAAAATTGTCTTTATATAATTTTTATTTTTTTATTACTATACATTTATTATTTATATTTATTATTATACACATATGATATTTGATATAGACAAGTATATTATATCATGCAGACGTGTTTTTTTTACATTTTACTATTTATAAAATTTTTTAATCACAGATTTTATTACAAAAGTGAGAACTATTAGTTCTAGCACGGAAATAATAATTTGTTTTATATATTTCCGCATTTCATTGGTATTTTTATTATTTATTAACATTTTAGGCTGTTCACAAATAGAGCTAAATTATCTGTTACACAAGATAGATTATTATTACACTAGTTTAAGTACTTTTTTTAATGGATGTGTGCTGAAAATGATAAAAATGGAAAAATTTTTTTTATTTTGCCGGAATCTTTTCTTTTCGGAGAGGATTTCGGTGGGCACGTAAATTCTCCGTTTCTGGACGTGTTTCCCTTGTAGGAGTGTGAGCATGAGCTGACACAGAAGGGCGAGATGGTGAGCCGTCTTCACGCGAAGACCAATCAGATCGGCAAGATCCTTAACAACCTCGAGAAATATAATTATTTGATGAAGGACGGCGAAGGTATACGAAGTCCCACCACTCCGGGTGGCGTATCGAAATCTATTCTTAATAAGGCTAGTCCCACTTCCCCGAGGGGTTGCCCACCCGTAGAGAATGCCCGGCCGACGGTCGATCATCAGCGCTCTCTTGACGAACACCCGGCGACAGCTTCTAATGACAAATTGAAACAGAGTCGTTCTACCTCCGAGATTTCCATGAATAGTTCAACGACCGAGCAAGCTGCAAAAGAATAGAGAGACAGCCTACCCTTACACGATTAATTCCACAGCGAATCTTGACACTTCGGATATCGCGGCTATTCAGCGCTGCACGCGAGGCGTACATTTTTTATACGTACACCCTACAGAGTCGTGCAAAATTACTTTGCCAGATTTCCGTCTGTGTTTCGCGCACAGCATACTCTCGTGCACATTTATTCAGTGCCACTTTTGAAGATTAATTGACGTTACGTTAACAAATTATACGTAATTACTATGATGTAACGAAATGATTTAGCACTCTTTGAGATCGAATTGCTGACGCTTTAATCCAATACAGACTGTTACTTTTAAGATACAATAACTTTTGTAAAAGTTTCTACACTGAGAAAAAAATGTTGTTAATTTGATTAAATTTCTTTATTTTAAGTATTGTATGTAAAATACTTGAACTTTAAATATTTATATATTTGACTGAAATACATAAATAGTTAAATTGAAGAAATTTAATTAAGTTGAAAAAGTTAACTTTTTTTTCAGTGTACAATATTATGTTATGAAGTATATGTATGTACTCATATTTTTCGTTGAAAAAATGATTGTTAATAATTTATTAATTTAAAAAATTTTTAATATTAGTCATAGTTAGTATTAATTGAGTTTTAAAAAATTTATCGATTTATTTACAACATTGACATGTGAAGTGACAATATCTATCGTATATAATAATTGCACAATATGTAATAAAAAGTACTTATTTTCTGTTATAATAAAAAATGTTTCACAGATTATAATATTATAAAAATTCGTAACCTAATATTTTTTAAATAATTTATTATTATTATTTGCCTATCTCATATTATAGATGCAAGACACAAATTTTATTTACAGGATTAGCAGTTTAAAAAAATGTCAATATGCATTTCGTTACATCATACTTGCGAAAATGTCACACATTCTACAAATTATAAATTTCAAGAAAGTAGTTATTTTATTGAACTTATATTATCATATGCCTAAAAATTATTATGAAAATGATTTTCATAATAACTCAATATGCACAATATTACTATTTCAGGTTTATTTAGATTTGGGCAAGCATCGTTTCTTTTTTTTTTCCGTTTGTACTCAATAAATATTTATTTCAGGAATGCGAAGGCTCACTTAAGCATAAGACAGAACTGATTACAAAGCTGGAAGCTAAAACACTGTCGATGAGCGAGACCATCCAGAAAATGGATGAAAAGTACGTTTTATTTGTCTTTCATTAGTGTTAATTAATTTATAAGTGCAATTTGATCACGCGCATACTCGAAATTAAAAGTGGCGCTCACGTAGGTCTTTATTGTAACAATATATACATCAAAAAATGTTTTGCACTTTACTATCTTACGTTTTATATACATATATGAGGCGTTAACACCCTTTTTCCCGCTAAGTATCTTATCTGATTAATTATTATTAAAGGTATATTGTTATGCCAGCTTTCTGTTTAGTAATGTCATGAATTTTTAATATACTGTATGATAAGTGTAATGATGGGACTAGTTTAATCAATATTGCTTTATCTAATGACGTATTAATGCCATCAACATTTTTCATACAAGAATGTAAGCGTGCAAGAATAATACAAATTAATATATATGTTATCAGGAATCTAGCAAAAACTCATTTTCATTCTGTTCGTAAAATGGTAAAGATGTACATTTCAGGAAACGGCCGTACACTGTTTGTTGTAAATAAATTATTTTTTTATCTCACAGAATATTTAATTTCCATTACGTAATTATTATACTCAATTGTATTTTAATTAATCTTGTATCTGTAATATATCGAAAATTCTAACTATGCAAAACTTTTTTTGATGCACTTATATATTTTACCATTTTAAGATATTTTATTATTCCATCTTCAATCTATACATACAGATTTAAAATTTAGCATGGAAGAGTGTCTTCTAATTGTGTAGAAGACTACATTTATCATCCTAAAAAATATGAAAAGGGCTAATGTTCGCATATCTTACAGGCTTCAAAATTTTGGTTGAATCATTGTGATCGATATTGTTCAGCAAACATGTGACATTTAAAACGCGTGAGAGCTCGACTGTTCTTTTCTATCAAACTTCTCGTCTGATGTTAGTATTTCTTAAAAAAGCGTTGAAAATGTCTCCATTACTGAACTATTTTAATAGGCATTATTTACGTACAAATATAATTGTTGTGATAAGATTTTCCTATCAACTGTCGTTACATGATATTTTGGTATGCGAAAGGCTATACCAACATTTAAATAAAGCATGCAAATAAATGGACAAGCTCTAGCTAGAGATGATTTATTTTTTACTTAGACGTCGCGAATACGATTTAGGTAGAATAGATTGAAGACTCGCGAAGCTCTAGGATTAAATCAAGTCTGTTACGGGGATATTGGCAAACTAAATGGCTATTCTACATGACTAGTTATATCAATATGTAGTTGTTAATATTGAAAAGACATATTTTAAAGTCTTTTGCAATAATCGATAAATTTATACATTATCATAATTATACTAATAAAATTCATTAATGTTATTGAATAGGAAAAAGAGTAATATCGAACATCTGCTCATTTGATCTCATTTTTATTATTTCTTCGTGTTTATAATATCCAGATACATAAAAATTAATTTTTTATTATTGACGAATTTTCGTCTAATATTATTTCAAGAGTTAATATAAATTTTTGAATTTTTCTTTGCATCTAAATTAAAATGCTCACTTCCATTCATGATAAGCACGTTTAAGGAACTGGACTTGCAATCATTCTTCACCGAATCATTCCTTCTTTATTTGATGTTCACACATGAAAAAACAGCTTTGTTTTAAGCCAAATTATTAATATCTGTCGATACATTATCCATACAAGGTATTTTTCTGAGATAATAGCTTTCTTATCTGAAATAAAATGTTCGATGGTAATTAATTAAACGTGCCACATCCATATTACTGATATACTCACGTATTTGTATAAGCCTCGCGCAATGGAAGTTATAACGCACTCAGATACTACGTGTGCTTGTACCAACACTACGAAAATAAATTTATGACAGAAGAGAGTGTGAGTTTGTTTATCCCGATCGCCGATTAAAATTAAGACGACCTAATACAATTTTTTGTGAATTTTATAATTGCTGAATAAAGTTTCTTTCCTTATTTTACTCTTGTATAATTACTGCTTGTATAATCTTTGTGAGGTAAGTTATATATATTGCGCCTGTTACATATATCAACATTATTAATATTAAATTATAAATTAAATTATATAAGTTATAAAAATGTAACGGTTTATTGTTCTGTTTAATTTGTAAAATTTGTTATATGAAAAATCTGTAACAGTGTAATATGCATTTTTGTTTCACTTTGATAAATATTTTGCCAATATAGATTGTATATGTATAAGTACATGCTATTAATTAGATTTGATATAATAAAATATAAAATATAATATTTGTTAAACATTAATTTTCTGGATTGGAATTTTTGCAATATTATTCCACAATTTTCAATGTTAAATTTATTAATAATGTGATAATAATTTGTTTTTTTTATATTTTAAAATGAAATAAATGATTTTATTGTTTAATATACATTAACTATTCCCGTTACATTAACATTAATTATTCCCGTTTTTTTATAATGCGATAACAAAGCAGTTCCTTAAATGTGTTTTTCGAAAATATACTTTTATTTGTTTATATTTGTAACATAGTATTTAGCTTGATTACATTCATAAATAATGAATGCTTATATCTTTAAGTTTAAATTCAACAAATGACATTTATAACGTGAAAATATCTTACGTTCTCCATTAATTAACAAACATTACTGGCGAGATTTTCTATAAATGAGCGAGTTGACTATTATTATATCTTTCGATATTTTCGTATTGAGGGAACAGGGTCATCATTTTAGGTATAACCATCACGCGTCATTACACTCACGTTTAAAAATCCTGAACTAATCCTGGAGCGAGGTACGAGTTAAAGATCGTTGAGCCAATTGAATGAAATAGCTTCGGGCGGTGTAGACGCGAGTTTTATATCTTCGACGTTTAAGTACCACCGATTTGACTTAATCAGGTGCAAGGAGATGGATGGTGTCAGATCGGGGGCGGAGGAGAAGGTGAGGGTCCTGGGTGCCGAGGCTGCCGAGCGGGAAGCGCGGACGAATGGGGTCGAGAGGGAATTGCGACTTGAGCGCGAATGGAGAACCTCCTTGCAGGAAACATCGATCAGTAACACGGAGAAGATCTCTCAATTACATCAGGAGATCGATCAGTTGAAACGGGTGTCCGAGGTACGTATTCACGTGCGACCTGTATTGCCTTTTAAGCGTATCCGCGACGAATAAATCTCACGGTTATCGCTGTTATCGTCACGCCGACTTGTAAGTTCAGACAACGGTGAGCCTCAGAAGCGGCGATCCGATCTTTCTATTTAAATCCCATCTCCGAAATCCGGATTATAAGCCTCTAATTCAATTTGCACGCCGTTGCGGAGATTTACTTGCTTTACGATAATAGAACTGACAGTAAGTGCGATGGTTCTGCCGTCCTGAAATAGATTAATGAAATTTGTTTGAATTACTAAATTTTTATTTCCGCGAACTTCTAGAGCGCATCGCGTACTATTTGGTACTTTTATAATAAAATAAGTTAATTTTCCTTTTTTCTCTTCTGTTTGAAATCTTGACATTGACATCCATTATTTACAATTCGATATAATGATTATAGTTAATAAAGCGTAAAAATGTTTTATTCTCAACGTGGAATACATACAATTGAAAGATGACAGATGATCAATGCGCTGAACTATTGTAAAATAAAATAAATAAGATTTTCTATAGAAAATTAGAAATATATTCAGATTTTAACATGTATGTACAAGAATCAAAATTTGAAAGAATTATTTATAAAACGAATATAAAAATAGCAGAGAGAAGAGAGAACGAAAACCTCTGGTTTGTCTAAAAATATTTGCATGCATATTTTAGATATTAGAAATTCGTATATCAAATTAACATTATCGAATAGTACATATTTTTGTATTCAAGTTATAATCATACTCGAGCCTAATCTTAGCAGGTAGCTAATTGACTTGCCCTTAATCCCGACAATGGACGGGTAAATGTGTACATGCCGGATAATCACAATTATGGCTGTTCCAGAGGTACTTAACGCTGCAGGAGGAGTATTATGCCCTGAAGGAGGTATGCAGCGAGCAGGAACGAACTCTGGAGGAACTTGGGGGACAATTGAGCGCAGCCAAATTAGCGGCGGTCGAACTGCGCGAGGCCGCTGACAACGCTCAACAGCAGCAGCAGCAGCAGCAGCAGCAGCAGTCGGCATTGCAAGAGGGTTCGGTAACCTGGGCAAATGATCGGATGGTCACCCAATGTAAGGGGTGCAGCCGTGAGTTTAACATGACTCGTCGCAAGGTAATCAAACTTTTTAATTGCTCTCACGCTTTCGTAACTCTCTTCCCTTGCTCCCCCCCCCCTCTCTCTCTCTCTCTCTCTCTAACTTTCTGTTCTAACTTTCGGTTTCTCCGGCTTCGAAGACGTTGAAAGCAGCACCCCTGCCTCTCTCCTTGCCTTCCTCTTTCGTTTATCCGATCTATTCGCAGAGATGGTTCGCGCGCGCGGAGAGCTCGGCTGAAAGCGCGGCGCACCGTACGTAATTGTTCAATTATCCCCGCCGTTCGGGAAATTACTGCTTACCCTGATGCGGATTCTAGCCGTCGGACTCGACGGAGGAGACAAGGTGAAGTAAACGCGCGCTAAATGACCAGGATCGTTCGGGTCGTGGCAGAGCAAGGCTTGGCATCACGACGGGATACACTTACCCTCGGCTCTGAAGATCTGATGGCGTACAGGGCTGGGCCGCTCGTCAGGTCGTCAGGATTTCTCGAGATCAAAATCGCTCCTCGCGCGCAACAACTTTGATGCACGACAGTCGTATTATTAGAGATAGCGGGCTATCGCGTTGCCCGGGCCGGCAATTACACTTAAAGGCTTTCGTTTACCTAACTTCCCCCTTTATTAAATCGCGATAGGCCGTAATGAGGGCCGGAATTTGCAGATAGATAAGAGCCGGCTGAAGGATTACCGGCTTAAACAAGTTCTCGAGCGGCAGTTGTTAAGCACCTGCCGCGCGAATTCCGCGGCCACGCGTTCCGTAACGCTTTTTAATTTGCTCATTAGGGAGCGAGAGAGACGTGTCGCGTTACACGGTAAGAGCGGGCGATTCGCCCGGATCGGCGCCGCTTGCTCGCCGCCCTTATTTTTCGCCGCGCGAATCACGCGTGCCGGCACGACATGGGCGCTTAAAGTATTCGCGCGGCGATCTTGATCGTTCCGTTCGTTGCAGTTGCGTGCATCGATAAGGGAAGCGCGCGCGGCGCGCCAACAAACGGGGGTGGGGGGAGGGTGAGTGTATTCGTGCATTCGTCATACGGAATAAATTCTGTAGCGGGATTTACGCGCCGGCGAGTTTATCGAAATTACGAGGACGTGAGTGATAAATAACAGAGTTGAGTCGCGGAGTTGGCTGTCGGCGTTATACGGGATAACTAGCTCGCGGGGATTCCGAAGGAATCGTGTAGCTTTGCGACGACGACGTCTCGTTTGGTCGTCGATTATTATAACGATTAATATTACGTTTCCATGATGCACGTGTTTTCGAGAATCTTCCCTTTGGTCGTAAGCTCACGAATGCAGCGTTTCGCTTTTTCCAAGGGACGTCCAATTACATTATTTGCGCCATCATCCGACGTACAGTCATGATTACGCGTTGTGCATGCATGACCCGCATGCATATTTAGCCGACAATGTGATAGAGACGTTGCTCGCCCCATAAAATACATTAGACCGTATTCTCTTCTTTGCTTTACGTAGCCGGCGTCAGCGGTTCGAGGAATATACATTGTACCCGCGTGCGAGAAACGGGTTACGGGGAGAGGGTTGAAAGGAGGGCGTAGGAAAGGGTGGTAAGTTATTGCATAATAACAAGGCAGTGCTCGGGTATCCTTGTTACTCATTTTTCGCCCGGTAGGTGTATTACCATACTGTTTAATATAGAATAGGCCACCCATGGCACGACCAGCTGTGTGGGTGGGATTCGTGCCAGTGGGCGCTCTCCATTGGCAGGTTAGCAACGGAGAAGCTCGCCGTGCGGGAGAAAGCGCGAGATCTTTGAAAGAGCTTGCTCGCGGGCGGAAAAACAAATGCGGGTCGGCCGCAAGCTTTTACGCGGGCAAGATAATAATAATCCTCCTCCTATTACACACACCGCTGCGGTTGACCACGCTGAGACATACAAGTAAATTCACCCCTAGCTCTTTAATGCGCGCGGTGTCTCGCGTGATCCCATCGACAATTGCTTTGCACGTACATTTGACACATTTCCCGCGATTGTGCGGAATTTTGATTCCACGGCGAGATATTAACGAGAGACCGAGAGCAAAACTTTTCCCGTGTAACTTACGCGTCGCTGGACGCTTTAATTTGCTCCCAACAGCAAATTGCAACAGCTAAGTTGCATCTTGTGGTAACATGTAAATATTTTCTGACATATAGAGTCAATAGCTTAATGTGCGTAATATGTGGATATTACAATAATTTGAATTAAAATGTAAATACATAACAATACTAATTAACATTCCTGTCCAGAAATTATTATACGTATATATAAGATAATCATCTTTGTTTCTCCGCCGTTTACTGTATACGCGATAAAAACGTAAAGTAGTTATTACAAAAAGTATCAAGCGCAGTTATTGCGTAAGGCAGACATTTAAAGCATCATAAGTCAAGTTATGCACAGATGCTGATAAGTGAATATTATTCGCCGGTAGAATAACGCCGTAAAGGATGCGCGGGGAGTGTTTCTCATATGTTGTATAAATCTGCAGCGAAGCTAAAAGGCGTATCCTGCAGACGCTGAGTATGCATATTTCAAAATCATAATTAATTAATTTGTCTGAAATCTCTTAATTCACTTTATTCCAAGTTAAGCAAACTTCATTATGATGTAACCATGTTAACTCTTCATGTGTCGCATTTAATTTTGATAAGGCTAACTTGTTATAAGGCTATTTTGTTTGGAATATATTAACGTATTGAACACATCAACTATGAAGTCGATGAATACGACTATAATTATAAAAAAGAAGAGACTCTCCGTCCGCCGTTCGTTTTATCCACGAAGATAAATAAGTGTGCAATGGCATTTGCGTCTTTTTAACTCTTAACTTTAGAGACGAAAACTCATTTCCTTGCTCATGCGATTGCATGAAAGTGAGTTTGCCCGATGTTACGCGTTACAAAGGCGAGCGAGGTAAGCCGCGAGATGGTCTCCTCGGTTTACCAAGAGTTTCGCGTTCGCGCCAAGAGTTGAGTCATCTTGCGCGGAATTTATTGATCATTACAGTCGATCATTTGCTCGACAGTATCTCTCGGATCTGATCTAAGACTGATTTATTCGTCTTGGAAAGTATCTGTAAGTAGGTATCTATCACGGTTAAGATAAGGTTGAGGCACGCCGGTTACGGAGTTGCGGGCACCAATCTACTACGTTTCGGTCGTAAGTCATGATGACGGTTCAATAATTAACTTTGCGAGGAAATCGGTTATCGGGACGATATTATTCGAGCTCTTACTTCCTCGGTAATAACCAGGCAACCACTCTCCCGCACCCTTACCACTTCGTACTAAGAGGGAAACGACGATCCGACCGTCTCACTTAGAGGATTCAATTTAGATGTAAAATTTAGAATCGTCGCCTCGGTTACGCTTCTCTTTTGGCTTTCGGAGTACGCGAATATCACGTTATTATAATAGACCGTCGGTAATGGCTTGCGAATAAAGATTACCGGATAACAGGGAAACGAGGACGCGAGTAAGGGCGCGAAATGAACATAAAGATGAAACGCGTGGATACCGGGTGGTGCGTTCTTTCTCGTTGCGACACTTGCACACTTGTACGGATTTCTTGTGTGATAAATCGACGTTAAATTTCTTACGCTAGCTTCAGATAAGAGCCGCGCTATTAAAAGAAAATTTACTCTGATAGAAATTTAGCTTTTGATTGGTTATTGGACAGTTTTACTGGTCTTTGTCTAGTAACTGAATAATAAACTGTCTAGGATACCAATCAAGATGTAACACTTTTCTCATAGTTATTGTATAGAAAAACTGTACAATATCCGAACTCAATTACTTAACAGTTACTTAACAGTAAAAGTACCTCTTAACCTTTTAACCTTTTAATCTCTTTTGACATTTTTGTGACAGAACTAGATTTAAAGTTGTTCAAAAATTAAAATAAAAAATCAGGTCAGTTTCTAGGCAGTATTTTTGTATATAAGAAGAAATCATTAATACTAAATAGTAACGGATTAAGTAATCAGTTAAACTGTATGAATTTCTACCATGGTTAATAACATGGCAAAATGTAGAACACCGCATGTGTTCGTCCACCTAGAATTTTTAGTATATTCCTTTATTTATCTTATAACATCTGTATGATTTGGAGGATGTGATCACGAGAGAACAAATACGAGATTTAAAGTGTTTTGCGTAGGCAATGCGATTTCGTTTCATCTATTTGTTCTTATCTTTGCTATTTCTCGTTTGTCACCTTTCACATCTTGTGCCAGTCAGTCCTGCTCTATGTCTGTCTATACTTCAACAATCTAATGACTCTCACATGGAAATGACCTGTGCAAGAAACACCACAAAAAAGTATTAAGCGTTCTCTTACCTGAAGTTGACGCGCGGACAATAGTATCCCTGGTGCCGAGTATAAAAAGCCCCGGCCCGTTGTCCGCGTGCCAGCTTCAGGTACGGGCATGCACTTTTTTTTGACCCGAACGTAACGAGCACACGTAATCCGTAACTGCGAACTACGCTACAGAGCTTTTTACTTTTCAGCGTGTAGACCTGAGGCGGGCAAACTCATCGCCATTATACGCCGCGAAGTTATGATTGGTTTGGACGTTTCGGTTAAAATCCTAAACTGTAGCTACGAGATTTAAAACGTACTATATTTACATTGCCCCGAGACAGTCGAGATATCTTTTGAATTATTGTGTCGATTTTCACTCGGAGCGAAATTAGTTGAACTCAATAAGTTAAACTTAAATACTAGCCAGCCGCATTATCAATTTACTACTTCGCAAATGTTTGAATGTTTACAATATAAATTGTTAATGAGCGATAAAATATATTATGTCTACAATTAGAATATTGACTAATATGTGAACATTTAATTATAACTTTCCTATTGCAAAACGCTTTGCATTTAATATTTTTATATTTAAGTAAATTAATATATTTAAAATAATTTACATTTATTTTTCTGCAATTGTATGCTGCTATTTTAGATCTTAAAATGTAAAAGTTTACGTTACAAAAATAGTTTTATTACTAAAATAAATATAAAGTTTAGTAATCAATTTTTCGTTCTTTAAAGCAAATGCAAACTGATGTGAACACGTTAATTGTTTCGTCTTACATATCATTATACAGCTGATGTTAATTGTATTAGAATTTTCTACATAATAATGAAGATATCAGTATCGTAATACTAAACTATCAAAGTCATAATCTTCTCTATAAAAATAATTATGACGTTTAAAATAAGAAAATGTGAAATATTAAAAATATTAAATATTAACAATTTACCAATGTTGACGTCGATTATGATGATTAAACTATATTACAAGGAGAGAATCTTTCTTTACAAATATACACACACAATAAAAATATGTGATGACAGCCGCTCATAAAGTTGGCGCAGCGAAAAAACCAATCAGCGTCGTGGAAAAGAGCTCATACACTCCAAAACTTTCGAGAAGATATATTCGAATTAACACGCCGATTCGATTTAATGTCTTTTTTAATAATGGATAACTGTCACTTGAATAAGTATAAAAAAGATATAAATGCTTGTATTTTTATAATACACATTTATATGAAAATATTTATTTTAATGTAAAATCAAATAAAAAAATAATTTTATGTTTATATTTTATACTTATATATAAGTGCATTGCGATATAAATATTATTAAATAAATAGTATTAAAATATAAATTTTTATGAAATAACTTGTGAATTTATTGTTACAGCAATAATAGTAGTATGTAATAGATTTTCTATTTTGTGGAACTTTATGTTATAACTACACAATAAGTTTATTTTATTAATAAGTAAATTTAACAATTAGTATTATTAATAATAAATATTTGCCGATATTATTTCTGTTACAGCATCATTGTCGCAATTGTGGAAACATTTTCTGTAACGCCTGCAGTGACAATACTACAGTCTTGCCGAATTCAGCGAAACCGGTACGCGTTTGTGACGAATGTTATGTGTTTCTGGTTAGCCGTTACTCAGTGGTGCGTTAATATTCCACACGCTATTGTTTCTTTTCGTATGCGAATTGCATAGACTCTACAGAGATTTCAGTTCGATGCGTAGTTTCGAAAAAGAAAGAAAAAAAAAGAATCAAAAAGGCAGAATGAAGAAAGAACGAAATCTATTTGCACAAATGTAAATCACACAAATTTCTACACATTTCATTCTTTGCATTATAATGTGTGACCACTCATTATAGATTGGTCATATATGATGACGGGTTGCTATAAGCAATACTTTGTTTCACGTTGAATTGTTTTACAAAAAAACAATCTCCCGATATTTTGAAGTTTATAGTTGGGAACGGAAGTCTAGAGAAATACTCAATTTATCAAATTTTATTATAGTACATATATACTGTAACGTTTCTAATATATTTTATAAATAACAGACAATGGTATATGATCGATAGAATTTATTTTCTCGAATGTATTTTATTTTGTCATAGAGAAACGTTTGTTTCATTTGCACACAATTACGATTATCTCACCGGAGTCATGAAGGACGAAATCCAATATATGATCTGATTGTATAAATGTTTACGAGAATTCAACATTGCACACTGCTTGTAGTGCGGTTGCGATTGTAATTGCATTTGTTACGCTCAAGTTGGGTAGGGTAAGATCATAATAGTAATGTGATTGTATTTCGAATCCGATTTGTAAAGTCTCGAAACTGCGCAGCCTTGCTCGCGTGCGCTGCAGTGTCCAAAAATGCGTGCCTGTACAACGATATTTTTAAAACATTCTATACCGTCTAAAGAGATATATTATACGTAAATAAATGAAATGGTTTTCTAGAACCTGCATTATTATTTATCCTAATCTTACATGTTATACAAATATCAAATAAATTAAAATAAAAATGCGCTTTCGATAAATCAATATATCTCGTTGTTATATTATACAGGATGATTTCGAATGACTCAGGTGTTCTTGCAAAGACGAATTTCTCAGTTAATCTGAGACGATTTTTTCTTCACGAAAATTTTATCCAAAGCGTATTGTGTGACAAAAAAGGAAAAAAATTCTGACTTATCGTTTGTTACATATAAAGTGTTTATTCTCGGTAAAATTATTCATCCGTCAAGCAGTATGAAGGCATCAAATTTGTAATCACCCGTGTTGGATGTTGAGTCGCGTCGCCTCTGCCCACCTTCTGTATGCCTCCCGTGATTTGGTAACTATATTATTTTATAATTCAAAAATTAAGCTTTGAAAGTAATCGTGAATAAACAAAATTTACGTGAAGGAAAAATCATCTCAGAATTAACTGAGGAATATAACTTTGCAAGAACACCTGGCTTGTTTAAAATTATCTTGTATATATAAATTTTTTTTGGAAGAAATTAATTAAAAAGGGTACTACGAAACCTATGCTGAAAAGATTGATAGTCTTGTACAAGTACCTTAAACATCTTTAATATTCCAGAAAATCGCAATAAATAAATAATTGTACTTAAGACTAACAGTTTTATAATTCCAGGCTAGATATTTTTTTCAAATGATTCCTTAGTTAGGTTGATCTTATTCCCGTATCAGATTTCATTAAGTTTACAGTAAGTTCATCTCATGAATCATGTAAGACAAAACAGTAATCAGGTCTTCATGTGGGTATCTCTATTAAGCTTATATTGCTTGAATTATTAAATTCTCATTACACTGAACAAGTCTGGTTGTATTATTTGGAATTTTGATAGATTCAATCATACCTGTTGAAAACGAACAAATTATAATTTTTCTAGGAATTATCAGATAATATAATTGATTATTTTTTTTTAATATATATAAATATAGAATTTCTTCATAATTATTAAATTTATTTAGATATGTTGTAACAAGTAAATAATGTACGTATAATTGCATCAGGAAAGATACAAATTTTTGTATTTCTGATTTATTTCATTGTGCCATTATATTAAAATATTTTTTTGATTTTATATTTAACTTTCAGGAGTTATTCAGTTCTTGAATTAATTTTTGCACAGAACTAAATACTGTATTAAAATACAGCACTCATTTACTTTGAACCCGAATTTAGAGACTTGCATTCAAGAGAGAGAAATTATTTTATCAGAATGTCGGTGAAAAATCTCATTATGCTTTTATCTCATATTGTGTATGTGGTTTTTTAATTAAATAGAATACTGCTCCGCGTATCTGCCAGCGGCTAGAACTAGAAGTTTTATAGATTTAACCGAAAAATGCTAATTAAATTCTTATAGTTAAATCTATTGAACATTCTTGCTGACACATATCAAATTTAATCATGTTAATTAGAAATTCTGTTTGAACTTACGTAGACGCAGACTACAAAATATGCCTCGTTGAGTTAACAAGGACATTTTTTCTTGTGTAATAAGGTTAATAAGCAGTATAGGCAATAATACCAATAAGACAATTAGGTAATAAATTCTTTGCTATATAGTGTAGGAGATGATTATTATATTAATATCATTTTGGAGTAACATAAAAAATCCTAATGTTTTTGATTATTTTAATCTTAAAAATGTCATCTCTACTCAAATCTGATGAGAATTTTTTAAAGTGCACCTTATTCACGATTACTTTCAAACAAGTCAGGTCCTTATAAGATATTAGCTAAATCTGACCGAAATTTCCAGTGGAGTTATAATTAAATGCTGTGCATAATAATAAACGAAGATTTTAAATTCGTTCAGGAACAAAGTTTTTCGACACACATTTCTTTTTATCACGCGAATTGTCCTCTTATTTTATTAAAACTTACGCTTTCAATTAATTGAAACTCAAATATTTTCGTACCCTTTTCAAACAGTTCTCGTACGAACGAACCAACGATTGAAAACGGCGCGTTATCTGATCCACTTCGCTACTTAAGTTCTATTACAGTGACATCGATCTTCGGGAAGTATTAACGAAAAAGAAAAACGGGAATGATTCTTTTCTTGCACGAAAGCGATTCGCAGAAAGAAAACGCCGGCCGTAATGTGTTATCTAGCTGCCGAACGTAAATCCGTTCCTCAGGTGCATATGCCGGTCTTTCTAATCTCTACAATAGAAACCACACGCCATCCCCGTTGGCTCTTCCAACACTGGAGAAGTAGTAAAACGGTCTGTTGGCCGCCCTCCATCGCGCGCGCCGTTCTTATCCTTTTCACAGACGTTAACAATGCCTACCACGACGATCCCGGGCGCCACATAAACGTCCGCTAGGTGAAATCGCCCGCGTGTCTGTAGTGTCTGTACGGTGCAAGTACGGTGTTAAGGGAGTTAACGGTGTCGTGTTACATGTATGCTCGCGGGTACTCGCGCCGCCTGACTGCGGTAAGTTTCTGGCGGGTGGTTGTGAGCCGCGGCGGGACTGCCCCTGTAGGCCAACTTGTCGGATATCTACGACTTTCGAAAGCTCGTTAGCCGCGAGCGTGCACGCTTAAACGGCCGCTAAATTGAAATCGATCCTCGGCCGACCCGCATCGATCGCTGCGGCCTCGACGATTGGCGCAAATATATCCGCTTCTATCTGCCGCTCGCCCCGGCGGCGCGGGCGTGTAGCCGCGATGAAGTACCTAGTACAAGGGTGCACGCGACAATTGCGCCCGAATGAGTTTGGTCACACTCATTGCAGTCTGGTTCTCCAGGCTGGTCGGAGGAGAAACGGAAATAGGCGGAAGATCGAATTTTACCACTGAGATAACACTCAAATTATCGAGTATACGTGCATACCGCTGTATATCACGGAAAATATGATTGAATCGCAGATTATTTAAATTATTGCAATTTAGATGATTTGTGATTATAGATTTTTCTACTTTTTGCTCTACAGAATGTGGACGTTGCTTTTCGTTTGATGACAGGTCGCGGATCGTGATTAAGTTATGATGCGATAATAAGAAGAGACTTACTAAGTATCAAATTATTTTGTAGCATTTGGTATTGATTTGTACTCAAATAAACGTTGAAATTGATTATTTCGGATATCTACTACTATTTCGGATATTACTACAATATTTAACTTTTTATAAAAAACAAATTAATTTACTATAAACCTTTTTGTAGCATTCTGCAAGATATTTAGACAATTGGTCGCCTAAATTGTACCGCTTTTGAAAGCATTAAATTCGAGAATTAAAATAATTAAAAGTATAGTGTGAATCGTTAATACATATTTCATTAATAATTTATTAAAAGAAAGAAGCAAACATTTAATAATTAATAAGCAAAGAGATAAAGATCGAAATAAAAGTGGATCGAGTTTATTTTTGAAATTGACATATTTTTATTTATATCAATTATAAGTTTTATCATACTTTTATTATTATTTTTATCAGTCTTATATTAATATTGTTTATTGTAACAATATTTGTATGGTGGTACGATTAAAAAAATTTTAAATAGATTTTATAACAAGTATTGATTTAATTTTTACAATAATATTGTAAATATATACAATGCACAATGAATGCAAAATAATATTGTATGTACATGCACAATGAATGTAAAATATTCTACTAAAAATCTTTTATTAAAACCCAAAAGTTCAATATAAAATTGCATGATTACATTATTATCAGTTACATAAACTGATCAAAAATTTACATCATTTGTATCTGATTTTTCAAAGTGTTATTAGTATGCACAAAACACAACGTAATTTATTAAATTTTTATCTATATTACTAATTTTTTTTCATTTATTTCAGATTTTTGTCATTAAAAATATTACTTATATTGAGTAAAAATGTAAAACATTGTTAAGCTACGATTTAGGCGATCGGCACGCGTCCAACACAACTCTCCCTATCTCGTTTAAGGATATCACATTACAAATAAAAATAGGCAAATTCTATGTCGTGATCGCGGGTCATTTTAAATCAACTAACGGAGACGAATATTTTCACCAAATACTTTCGCAAACTTCAGATTATACTTATTACTATTCGTTTCAAAGTGACGAGTACGGGCGATCATGCAAATAAAATAATGCACCACGTTACGGAGCATTAATGATGATATGGCGTGTCTCACGGGTCGTGGCACGCGGTGCCAAGATCATGAAGGTGTAGTTGCTTTTAGTAAGGAATCACTGACACGCAAAGTGGCTTGGTCGCACGTTCTTATATTGCATGTCTTTGTCAGAAAAATTGACTAACTTCTCATCTTTCGCGATACAAAGTCGACACGTAGCAATTCGTGACACGGCTTATGGATGTTTACATCAAGAATCCTCGATATTTGAGGAATATTGAGGACAAGTCATCCAAGACATATCTATAACGATGTGACTTTATAAACGAAAAATATGCGCTCATAAATATTATTATACATATACATATATATTGTACATTTGTACATAAATTACTATTTTGTCTTACATATAAATATAAATGATTTTTCCGTGCACAAATTGTTTGTGCGCAAATTATGTTACGGGTGAAGCTCTCGTTGAGTAACGTCAAATTGAAGATTTCAATCTTGTTAAGCTCACGAATGGAATATTTTCTCAAGCCACGATCAAGAACAGAAGGAAGAGTTTCTCGGGGCGCGTTTGCCGCATCCACGTACCTATGGGAATCGCATGCATGTAATAAGCGAAAACAATTGTACGTAATGGTGCTGAACCGGAGGTGCGATTCCATCAAGTGGCACGCGTGCTCGAAATAGTATCCGCGGCGAGCATGAATTATCACGCGAGCCTCTTCCATCGCGATTCTTCGGGGGATAAATCCCATTGATAGGGATTGCGCTTCTCTTCTTCTCTACTACGCAAAGGTCTTCCGATTTCGGTGTTTAGCGCTTGTTGATCCGTTGCGGATAAAATACTATCGCTCGTATCGAAACGTGCTTCGACATGCAATCATGCAAAAACAAAAATTTCCCGCTACCATCATACGCATAGGAACTTTGCGAGGAGATTTTTGTTGCATGAGCATGCATCACGAACCGACCCGGCAAAATGGTGACAAAAAAACTATATGGATATGAAAAAAAAAAGCAATATTGCGTGCGTATCACGCTACGGGTGGTAAAGTGAACAATTCGCTCATGCATCGAAGCGTAGAAAGTTACGAGAAGCAGTGAAAATAAATGATTGTTTTCCGTAACAATGCGTCGATAAACTGCTTTGTATTTCATCGGTCGTTGCTTTGTGTTTATTTTGATATTTCTATCTGGAATTTTAACGATTCCTTAGTTCAACGTAGATGACACGTAAATGACGTATGTATTTCAAACAATTTGCCTGCCGATTCTACGAAGTTAATAGATCAAGACTACTTTAAGACAGGCAAATGGTTTATTTATCTGGAAGATAAGAAAATTTTCCAATAACTCAACGCTAAAGATAATTACAAATAAATAAAATACATTTAAGGAACACATCCGGTGACAACAATTATATTTTTAACTGTAACATAATATACAAGTGTATCCGGTAAATGTATTTGAAGATCACTAATAAGAAATCTGACAAGCGTCAGAATAAATATAAGCGATATCAGTTAAATTCCATAAATGAAATCTGGAGTGAAATGAATATTTTAAAAATATCTTAAAATTTATTCGTGCTAAATAAGAAGCGGATGAACGGAGCAAAATAAGACCGTTAGAATGATTACAAGGCAATGTAATTATTGCGAAAGTAATTACCTGCAAACTCGCTTTTTCTTGGCGTTTTCGACAGGCGTCCTCGTTAATCAGAGTGGATTTACAATTAGACAAGTTTTGTATCGCGTATGTCTCTATACAAATTAAAAAGTAAAATAAATTCGATATTAATTACAAAACATTAATAATTTTAACCAAGTTTCTCTAAAAAAAAGTCTATAAAAATTCCCAACTTCTAAGGAAAAAAAGCAAATACACAAAAAGCATCTATTTGTGTTTAAATTGATTAAGTTTGAATTGGTGAATATTAAGTATTTAAACAATTATTTTATATATAGAAGGCGTTTAAATTTTTTCACAAAATCGTTTTATATATAAATTCATTGTGCGATATTAATTATTAATACAAGAAAGGTATTATAATCAAAATTTGGCAGGCGTAGTATTGGTTGAGCATCTCGAAAGCTGTCACTTTTTCTGTAAATTTCTTAATTTTAATATTAGAGCACACAATTAGCTTATAAAGTGTTCGTACTTGTATTCTACTAGACTAGAGCAGTTTGGTTTCTTTGTGACGCCCAATCGTATCTTTTTGAAATAAATAGATTTTTTTGACATTTGGATAGATTTTGATAATGAAAGCGTTTTCGACGTTCATGCACATCTCAAGAAAAAATATATACGCGGATTCGAGGAAGTCTTGTTATTTTCCGAGAATTCTTCAACAAGGTAAAAGATAAGATCTCGTTACGTATCGCGCTTCTTGCGTCCGCGTGAATTCCGCGCGTACGACCGCGCACACGTACAGTTTTCCCCTTCGGCGAATAGATGTGTACGCTCGAAACGCAATTGTGTCGCGTTTGCGCTTCGTCGCGCTCGCGTTTGAATCGCGCCCGACAGTAAAGAGAGGTATCTCCGCGTATCCTCCGTGGTTCGCATAAGTCGCACGGACGCGCGGAACCGAAGGCAGCACGCAGGCGCCCGCGTGGTTGGCGGCAAAGCGGAACCGCGTCGCGGCGCCCGGCGTTTACTCCTCAGTTGACGTAGCCGCGTCGTCGACGTAGCAACATGCTCCCCGTTCTCGCGATCCCGGTGTTCTGCGTCGCGACATGGGTATCCGCGTTGAACGATCCGTCATCAGGTAAAATTGCTTCACTGAGTTGACGCACGATTCTCCCCCTCTCCCCCCCCCCTGCCTCCGCACCGCTCTGCACGGTCCGAGTAGCGTTAACGCACCACATGCAATTATGCGGTAACACATTTTCCCTCTTGAAATGAATTCCGCCTTAGCCGTCACCGATTGCTATTGCGACCACTGCAGTTCGCGGCCATCACGCGTCCACGCTAGGGTGCGAGATCGAGATCGAAGGGCCTTCGCCGATCGAGATTCTCGTGAGCGACAGGGAAAAAGGGGTGACTCGTTGCATCGTTTTTACGACTTTTCCGCACGAGGTCCGCGTATTTAATCGCGCGCTCTTTCTTCTCTCTCTCCCGGGTCTTTCCTCCGAGGAAATTTTACGATCAGCTTTTACGATTGCGGTTTGTTTATTACGTGGATGATAAAAGTCAGTAGGTGATTACGAGCCGGCCGTAATTTAAACGAACGAGATTGGCCACGATCGAGTCGCCTATCCCGCTGGCCATCGACTTCGCGTCGCGTCGCGTCGCTTCGTCGCCAGGAGTTCCGCACCGCTCCCGCGGGAACGATCGTAGTAACGTTTGGCATCGCGAAGCAATTTACGTTATCCCGCGTTGATCGCGAGTGTGGGATACGCCGTTCGATCGTAAAAGAATCCCCGGACGAGTCCGGAAACCGCGAACAGCCTTCGGGGCTCTTCGCTCGAGTCTCTTCTCTGTGTGACGTTGATCTTTCAAATCAGCATTACTGATTGGGACGCGAAGTCGTCGGTCCCGTTCCCGAAAGTTTCCGCGCAGCGACACTGGAATCGCGGACACTAGCCAGCAAACGCGAGTGAACGGGGGAACAGTCGGGAATGGGTGCACATTCAAATGGGGAACGCGTACGCAGTCGGCATCGTGCCATTTCTCGCTGTCTGTTCTTGCTCTTTCATTGCCGTATACGCTGTCTTCTTTTTCACTTCTTCCGGGCCAACTAACTCTCCCTTCTCCCCCGTCACCTTCCTCTTCTCCCGGGCACAATCGCCCCTACGGTAAATAGTGACAAGTATAAATTATCGCGGCGGAAGTTAGTCCGGCGGACTCCCCCTTATCCTTTCGCGTGATAATAATTACTCCCTCTTTCTCGGGCGGGAAATGGGTTCTTCAGCCGCCGGACACGGGACAACCACCGGGCGCAGATCGCGCCGGCGATCGTCCGTTTATTCGCGCCTCGGGGGCGCGATCGCTCGTATAAGTCTCTCGCGATGGCGAGACGGACGATCGCGGAAATCTGAAGGGAAGGTAATCGCGAGACTTCCGGACGCGGCGCGGCGCGGCACGTGGTTACGGCCAGCGGGGATTAGGTGCCAGTGAAATACGCCGGCGCCATTATAACGCGCCCTGCGCGCCGTAATCGCGCGGGCTAATGACTTAACGTCGAATTATCGCGCCGTCGACCGAAGGCTCAGTAAATCCACTTGGCTTCGCCCGTTAATTGCCCGCCTCTTACCGCCCGAATTAGTCCTGCATTAGTTGCGAATCCCGGCCGAACGAGAGAGATAGAGAGGGAGAAATCCCCTGACGGGGTCTTTTTAATCCGCGGTCCCGCGGGGTCGCGTCATGTCGCACCTCGATACGCAACCCGATAAGGCCGCGATAAACACTCGGCCCCCTTGAATCTAGTCGTCACGTGAGTTACTTACGGCCGGAATGCCCTCTCGCGCAAAGGGATATCGATGAAAGCCGCGCGCGCTAGGGACCGTGACTTACGATTTTTAAAATTGTTGCAGCCCTAATTCATGCATGGCGCGCCGGGAGTGGAATTTTTATCGCGCACGAATATATTATAACTGACAGTATGGATCCGAGTGTATTTTATGCATTTTGCGAATTGGCGTTCGTATGCGATCGAACGCTGCTTGCGCCGCGCGCGTGTGTGTGTGTGTGTGTGTGTGTGTGAGACTGTGTATTATCAATATTTTCAAACTTTTAATTTTTTACTATTTTCTTTTCTCTGTATTTTCGGACGTGTATTATTTGACTTTCAATTAAATTCGTGTACCTTTGAAAGCTTTATAACTGCGATTAAATTTGTTCTGCACAATAAAGCCAGTATCTTATAAAAATATATGTAAAGTTTAGTTTGTATTTCGTTATTACGAAAAAATTTCCTTTTACACGTAGGTGATACTTTATTCTCGTAATTATACGTTATAAAAAGTGATAAATGAAATAAAAATATCGAAAGTACTGAAAATTTGAACATACAGTAGAGAAGATTTTTTTATCCCATTCTTTGCTATATTTAAATTGTTTAAATTAAAATGGAATAAACCAGTTGCGAAATATAAGCAGATAATTCAAATAGATATATTTGCAACTGATAACATGCTACTTTAAAAATATCTTTTTAAGTAATATTGTGCTTAGTATTTTTATGTCACGTTTGTCTGGCACGATATTATCGTTACTTTTAAATCAAAAAATATTCGTGACGTGCTACTTAAAATCATGGAAAAATATCTTTTATCTGAAGAAGAAACATATAAATATAAATGCTTGATCAGATAAATTCTATAGTTTTATTTCATGATCGTATTTATCATAGTCATTAACGTGCAATGTTATGTGTATTTATCTATTTATTACATCTTTTTATAATCGCAGTCTTCATTGAGTGTATAGATTTAATGTTTCAACTTAATGTTTCCGACATGACGCATGTAACAAGTAATCTAGTAATGGAAAGGCTAAATTAATAGTTAAAACGAGTGCTCCTTAAAAGCTAAACGTCAATTCACCGAAGAAGTAATTCGATTTGTTAAGTACATAACTCGGGCGAACGGAACAATTATCGCACATTTCCTATTTCAAGGTGATGGCTGACAGCGCGTGATTGACGCGCAGGCTATATTTTATTCACATTGAAGAAAATGACTTATACACCTAAGTTTTCTTTATTAACACGCGCAATAAGTCCCGTATATTAACCATGATTGAATTTTTAATGTATCTGTCTTATTTTTGATAAAATTTTATCATCTAATAAAAAATCATTTATACGTAAGAAATTCACTATCTCAATATTCAAGATTCTTTCTTTAATTGAATTTTCTAAATCACGAGAAGCTTTCGAGAACTTCACCTTTAGTTAATTTTAATTTAATTTTGAATAACCATTTAATTTAGTAGTTTTTTAATATTTAATTACAAAGTTTCAACATTACAAATTAAAATACTGTGGCAATGTGTTGTAACTTTCAACCATATCATATCTTTTATTTAAAAAAATTCAATTAATAGAAATACATTTAAAAGACGAGTATAAGTATAAATATGAAATTTGTGTATAAAGTTGATTAATTATCGTATTACCTGTTTGCTTATGTTTTTGTTCATTGTGTATGAAATATAATAATTTATTAAATACAGAAAACAGTGATATGTAAACAACAAATATATATAAAAATATCTTTATCATGTAACCGTAATATGATAATATCCAGCCTCAAAGTACGTATAATTATAATGTCTTTAAAGGTTCTTGTAACTTTCTCAGCTTAGTCTTTACTAATAGAATATCGCACCGAGCAATTAATTGGGGGAGTCTGTGATTGGTAAATCGTGTAATATTTGCCAGTGTGATTTTGCATTTGATTGCACCTAATTCGCAAACAGCAAACCACTGTCGACACATCCCTTCTCCTCTCTTCCCTATTTGCACGCAGAATCGGTATTAAACTGGCAATTCCGTGCCTCGCGCTTCGAAATCTCCGCAATAGCGAAATACGAATGCGTACGTTAGATAAATATGCCCGCAGCCAACACATGTACACGCTTTTGCACACCGTACCTTTAGTACGTGCGGTTCTCAGTTTTTTTCCGTTGCACCGCTATTTCTCATGCATCTACCTTTGCGCGAGCAAAGAGGAATGTATAATGACACGTGCGCGCGGTCCACTGCATCAAAATGCACTAATGCTATTCGCTCACGATAGAAGCACTTTCTAAAGACGCTGCTAAACTTTAAATTAAATTTTCTTTTAATTTCTAATCTTAAAATATATTTTTGATTGGCCGATAAAAAATAATGCAGCTAAATTTAATTACTTTTGTTATCAGAAAATGACATGACTCTTTGTAAAATATTTAAAAAAAGATACGTATATTGGAATATTATTTTTATGACAGGACTATAAAAGTTTATCTTAAATTTCAACGAGTAAGTTTTGGCGTATAAAGCCTTTTAATTATTTTATCCTCATCTAGCTCGCCATTAAAGTTGAGTGGGGTACTTCTCGAGTGCGGTATTATTTTTGAAGCTGCTTAACTTTTGCGACTTATCATATTTTAATATTATTATTAAGCAAAGTTTTATTCAAATTGTAGAGTAATATATGAAACTTGTTGGATCTTATAGCTTTTATATGTATAAAATTTGAAGTATCATATTCTTTTATCAAGCATATACACAGTTTTGCCGTAGAATAGTTGATATGTGAAGTTAATCGTTAAAGGCACTAATTTTAATATAACTTTTTGAGTGTTACATGTGTCCTAAGAACGTAGACACAATGCAATGGCAAGATATACAGCGGCCGGGAAACTCATTAGGATAGAGAGTAGCGATACGTTTATGCATTCGGTGCATCGTGATATATCGAGGGCGACTTCAAAGTACAGTTCACAATTAGCTCGGTGCTATCGTGAAATTAATTTCTTTCACACCCTTGGCGTAGGCGCATAACATGAGCGCGCTTACACTTTTAGGCAAATGACTTAAACAAGCCGCCTGGCCAATAAAATCCTACTTATCTCATGCGTTTAACGGTAACATTATTAAACTAGCCTGGCTAGTGCAGCTGGTTCACAGATTTTGTAATTTTTTTATATTCATATAAATAATATTAAAAATATAAAAATTTATAGCCTAACATATATAATTATTACTCAAGACTAATTAATTAATTTCTATTTAATATACATTTTGATCTTGAAATTTGAGTGCGGAAAATCAATATTGTTACCGAAAGAAATTCCTTCCGCATATTGTAGGATGAAAATTAACTGGCTAGGTATAACCAGCGTGGTATGCGCGAGAGAATTGAAGACTTATTCTCTACCATAAACTCGCGTGGGAGTTAGCTTCAGAGACCCCGACGGGGGGTTAAGCGAAACGTTTTCTCGCAGCAAGAATGGAATTGTTAAACAGCGCTTCCGTGCTTGCATGTGCATGTCCCTCCGCGAGAATGCAGGCTAGACACCTGCGAGGTGATACGATCTCACGACTGGGTCGAGTGGGACACAGCCGCGTAAATTATGGCGGCGTTTTGAGTTCGCGCTACCGCGAATTCAGCTAACGACCTTTTAACTTCTCGCGACGGAGGCGGCAGGATCTGCTCGCGATGCGAAAGCGAGTGGTTTTCGAGGATGACGACGACGACGACGACGACGACGACGAATTGCATGCACTCCTTTATGCGATATTGACCACATTTGTCCCTTTCTAATTGTCACGCGAACGGCCATTGCGCGCGTGCGGCCGCATATTTGTCTCTTACGATCGACCGACGCACCGGGGAACACGACGAAATTGGATCATTTCATCGAACAGACGAAAAAAAAAAAAACGTACAACGTGTTAACAGCGACGTTATTGGGAATCTGGCGAAGCAAACGTTGTCATCGATTTTAATTCAATTTTACGGTTTCGCGACCTTTACGAATGCCTGTTACCGTGATCACCGGTTTTACCATATCTTCGTAACGATATTTATAACAATACGTTCACATGGATATATGTATATACATTTTTGTATCAATTTTATGTATCATATTTCTTATTGACTATTTTGTGAAACTAGACATACCCGCATAAACTATACTTTTGATATTAATCTCGCAATGAATGTAATATGTCTTTATATATATTGTTAATATGTTATCAACTTATCTAGAATACATGAAATCTTATTTAGAACATATCTATTGAACATTTATATTAAAAATATTCGTTAAATATCTATTTCATTGGTTGATTAAAATTTTTAATAATATTTTGAGGTACTTTTTATATTTCTCAACATCTTGTTAGATTAAAAATAATAACTCATCTTCTTAGAATAGATTGACTGACATGCATACTTGTCATTCTAAAATATTAAGTACGACATGTCCAAAATAACTACTTAAATATTTTTGAAGTATGATGTCACAAAAGTTAATGTAATGATACTTAACGTGAATAAATTTACATTAAATCCTATAAAGATAGAAAATTGAATCAAGGTATTTTGAAATAAATGTAATAGAGATATGAAATACCCATATTTAAAGTTAATTTGAAATAACTTCAACTCGCAAGCTTTCTTTGACAAATATAACAGATATGTCATTACAAAGGTTAACTGCAACCTGATTGCTTACAAGTTTAATGTTACGGAATTTTTTTGCCGTATCTCTCCCGCTTATCGTTTTTTCAATGTCGTGTTCTGAGCCAGATATGTGTAATTCTTCATACCCTCTAGATCATGCTAAGCATCTGCGCGTAACGAAAGTTTCATGGCTAATTACCAATGATAAATCGTAGGACAACGCTAACGACGTTCGTCGAAGAAAAAAGGAGCATTCATCATTGTCGTGTTTTCATCGCCAGCCTACGACATAATATCGCTTCGTAATTCTGATCGTTCTTTCGTTTTCTACATCTACACGTTTCATGTCAGAGAAAACATCATGACTAAACTATAATGAATATTAGTTATATTTGTTATCTATTGTTATCAATTGTCATCTTACTCACTTATTCTTGATACTTAATTATTATGATATATTTTCCTATGGCAGATTTATTCCGAGTAACTCTCTGTACATTAAATCTGGAACACATTGGATAAATTTAAAAAATAAGAGAATATAATTTATCTTAAGAAATTAAAAAAAAAAGAATTCTTATTTATATAAGAAAAAATTTTTAACTTGTGTAAAGATTTGTGAATTTAGGCACACATTCAATATTAAAATGCATATGCACAATTATATAGTAAAATGATTGACATTATAATATTTCTGTCGCGCAAAAAATTTATTTCAAATTATTCCAAAAATTCATATTCGCTATAAATGTAAGTGCGGAAAATTTGGAACTTAATAATGTTACATATAAATACAAATGTTTATTTAAAATAGTTCGTATAAATAATTCACATAATATTTGTTATTATAATACTTCTTGCTATTATATTACAATGACAATTACTATAAAAAAAGTATTTTGAAATGTTACTTTATAAATAAATATTTTATCGTTTGAGTCTCATTATCTTGACGCGAAATTCTCTTAGAAATGCGATTTAATTTCTTAAATTTATCTAATTATCTATAGAAAGTTACGATTTTAAAATTATATTGAAAAACAGAAGAAAATAAATTATTCTTAATGCAATTATTAGTCCATACGAGAAACTATTCTAAAAACTATTTCCAAAAACTGCCGATGTGTGGCAATTGTATTTCTTTGCTTTTTTAAAATGATCTTATTAATAACAAAACCGAAGTCATTGTACTAACTGTAACCTCTACTTGATTAACAAAACATTAATAACTACGTATCGTATATCACGCAAATTTATCGCTTGTTCGAATTGAACTCGTCTTCGTGCTCGCGCAGCGTGGCAACTCTTTCGCGAATTAACAATTGTAAATTAACGATCCACTAGAGAAAGAGAGAGAGAAAGAGAGAGGGGGGGGGGGGGGAGAGAGATCTTGACAAATATATCTCTCCTTTTTCTCTCTTTCCCTCGCTTGGCCGTGTTCGCTATCGCTCCTTCTCGCGCGCAATCAATCACTTTATTTCGTAGGCTGCTCGATGAAAAATCACCGAGGTCGCAATAAATCACAAAACCGAGTTATGAAAGATCCACACGCGCGCTCGGCCACCGACCGAGACGGGCGCGTGATCGCGATGGCTTTCGAAAGCGCGCACGATCGTGATCCGGATCACTCGATCTTTTTTTTTGTTTTTTTTTTTTGCGAAGTTGAATTTTTCGGATAGGGTGATAAAACGGTGTACGCGCGCGTAACCGGGGTACGCGCATCTTTGCAGTTCTTTTGATGTCGAATTGATGAAAATTCGTTGTCCTGTATCCTGTCCCGGGCGCGTCAACGTTTGCGTGTCTTGAATACGCGTTTGATCGAGATGCGGACAACTTTCACAACGCCGCCGTGCCGCAGATTTACGCTTGAGCGGATTTCGACTGTATCCTCGTTCCCGTCGAATTATTCTCAAATTGTTGCTGCCGGGGAGCGCGGACCCGACCCGAACTTGCCACGTTGATTCCGCGTCGGAGGTTCGCCTTTATGCTCGCGTTACGACCGGGTTGACAATTCGCGCGGGTCCTAATGACCGCGTGCCCCACGCGGTTTCGTTTGCAAATGAATTTATCATTCGCCGCGCGCTGTTTAGACAAGAGACGAGATAGAGAGAGAGAGAGAGAGAGAGAGAGAGAGAGAGATAATGAGAGGTTGCGGGGATAAGAACGGGCAAGACTCTGTTTTCCTCGACATTTTACACTGTCGCCACCGTCGCCGCTGTTTACGCGTCTTCCGCGACGTGAATCTCTCGTCGCGCTTTAGTCACGGCGCATTACACCCTTTGCGCGTAGGGGAGGCGTGCGAATGAGGAGCACTCGATTATTCATTCCTAACGCGCGCGCGAGGGAGAGGTAGACGCGCGCGTGTCACGCGGCGCGGGCGCCGTCGCATCTTAAGAAAGTCACGCGCGCGAGGAGTGTTTTTACAAGTGGGTCGCGGGCAAAAGCGTCCGCGATAATTGCTTATCCAAACACGGTGACTATTTAAACAAAGCCGTACCGCGCGTCCTTCCGCGAGTTTACACGACCCAGTTCTATTGTCCCTCTCCCTTCTTCTTCTTCTGCCTCTCTTCTCCTCCTCTCAGCGTTTGATCGTAGGATTTCGAATGACAGTTCAGCAGAATCGAAGATAATCTTGAGCACGGAACGAACTCCGTTCACGATCGCGGCGCACGATAGAATCGCTATCACCTCCCCCTCCCCTTTTCCCGTAACCGCCACCCGTGGAAGAGTGGCGGAATCGCTCGTCGCCGTAGTCGGCGAGGTGATGGCTCTCCCACAGCGTGTCGGCGGACAAGCGGAGGTAGAATCGGGGTATCCAATTAACGGCACTCTTCCTGGGCAAGTGTTTAAACTCGAGTAAAGGCTGAAAACCCGCTGAAATACGAAATTCTCGTGGCCCGATTAACCCCGCTGCGCCGCGAAATCAATGAGTAACGGCGGGAAGAAAGGTGAGCAAACCGGGTGAGGGCGAGCTATTGGAGTCCGAATCGGAGGCAGGGGGAGGAGGGGAGGGTGAGAGGGGAACTATATAACCGCCCATTATCAACCTAATTAAAGGTACCTACTTGCCCTCCGTGGTCGCTCACCCGACTACGGGCTAAAACTCTCAGCTCTACTATACCGGGGGAGAGGGGGGGGGGAGGGGAAGGGCTGCCCGCCAACTCATTCCCCGATTCTCGTAGTGCGCGCGCGCAACCTCGACACGCCAAGTATTTTACAGTCCGTTATTTAACCCCAATTAATTAGTCTATCCGCGTGCCGCCGCAACTTTTCCCCCTAGCCTACACTCACGCTCGGAGCAGTCGTTACGTTCGCGCCCGCGTGCCGTTCGTATCAGGCTACTTCGTTACAGATTATCACTCCAACGTTCGCAAACGTTCTCGCACCTGGCTTATTTTTGTTCCACTTGTCTGTAGATTTCCGGCGCGATCATATTTCACTGCGGCTAATCGCCGAATGTACTCGTCGACGGGGCGACGGGGAATGTTGGCGGTAGTAGAGAGCAAGGCTGGATTCCTTAATTTTCTTTTAATTGCTTGTTTAATCATCCTTATCTTTTTGGAAAAATGTCTTTGTACAATTATGAAAGTTTTTATCTCTCTCAGAGATACTCGTAAAAAAGATCTCTCCTTCTCAGTTGGATCTGCAAAATAATTTTATTTACTCAAGATTTTTTTATTCGTTTTATTTCTATGACTTTTTTCTCGAAAATAGGTTGTGAATACTCTTCTCTCTATAGAATTTTTAGTTTTAGAACAGAAAACGTTTCTAGTGAAGGTATTAAGGATTGATTTGCTTGTTGTATTGCTGTGTTATTAACACGCATGTTGCATCCGCTATATTGGTTTATTTTTTATTTTGCAATTTTTATTTTAAATTGGTCTATCAATAATCTTAAAAAAATTCTTGTGTTTTAAGCAACTCGGTTTATTTTTATACATTTTTAATAGGATATAAATTAGTTCTGACATTTTAAATTTTGAAAATTTTGAAAATTTGACTTTATATCCGTAATCATTTGGTATGTAAAAAAACTTGTGTGTACCACATTTCAGGTTACTAAAACTATTTTTTGCATTTCTAGATTTGCCATGTTAAATCTGACATTTTTTATTTTGAAACTTTTTAAATCTATTTTTTTTAATTATCTCATAATTCGTAACAACTCTAAAATCTGTACATCAAGTTTAAAGAAATTTATATATAAGGAAAAAATATATGCTTTAAAGGATTAATGGGAAAAACTTCGTAGAGAGTTACCCGATGAAAAACTTATCGATATCTACTTCTACGTACTTCATACAATTAAAAAAAAAAGACTCTCGATATAACGTTCGCATGACTTTGAAAAACCTGTAAAACAGATATTAAATAATTGAGTATAATTATTCTACAGGGCTTGAGCTTCATTAGTTTGCATATAGATTGTCCTTTGTAAACTATACATTAATTCATTTGCGGCGTGTGTTTGGAACTATCGGGTCATGTTGCACGGATGGCCGTTATGTTTACCGTAGAATTATTGTCGACTGGTTAATAGAGCGTCGGCGACATTAACGTAAATCACGTGTTTGATACGAGAATCGTATATTGGCAATTAACCGTCGACGAGAATAGTTTCTTCTTCTGCGGCCAATGAATTAGTACATTCCCTTTGAAAATCAACGGGAATCTGCCGATGCCGAGTCTCACATTTGCTTGCACCATCCTTGTATGTACACAAGCCCGTACGTCGCCTGTACGATCGATCACGTTCCGTTTTCTATCTCTGACTACAGTACGGACGAACGGTTTCCGTTAACGAAGCAAGACAGATTACATGGTAACCGTAACATTTTTCTCGTGTTAAAAGCACGGCGTAACGAAAAAACAAAGGGCTACCTCCGTAGCTAGATCAGCTGTTTAAAAACCTGATTGGCCAAAAGATTTCGATGCATGTGCATGCGTGTGCGCGCCCATCTGCGCCTCGCTCACCAGTACACCCTCCGTCGTATTCTTCGGTTCACTCACTTCTCCCTGGTACTCGAATCGTTTCTCGCTTCTAACTCTCGTGCAACTCGCGCGCGCGCGCACGCGTGGACTTTACGACATCCCGGGAAGTTGGTTCTCTTTTTCCTTCGCTGCCAATGCCCCGTATATCTCCGGCATCGTCCCCCTCTTCGCCTCGTGCCATTTGATTATCGTCATGAAACTCACTGGCTATCTCCCGAAATGTCCGCTCGCGTTTTCTTATTTCTCTCTCTCCCTCTCTCTCTCTCTCTCTCTCTCTCTGTCTCTCTCTTCCCGTGAACGTATGTGGCACTCGAATCTGAACGGTGTCTCTCGCAAATAATCGCAGCCGGCGTTTCCTTCGATCTCTCCCGACCGGCTTCACGATATCCTCGCCCCATTTAATCCTCCGCGATATCCCTCGCCGTACGTGCCATAGCGCACATACGTACATACACCTACTACATACGTTCTGTGTCCGTGTGTGTGTATAAAACTGCTATTCGAGATTGCCGGCTCCGGTCGTCGTTTGGAAATCGAGACGCGCGCGCCGTTGAAAGTGTCGCGGCCGTTAGCAGGATTCCGGAAGTTTATTCGCGGGCGCTCCGTGCGGCCGATTTTTTTCGCGTTTTCTCGTTTCCCCTGCCCTTCCCCCTCTCAAAACAGTAAAGCTCACCGCGGAGCAGCCGCGAGCCGCGAGTGAAGTGTCGACAGTTACTTTTTACACACAGTGACAGTAGACCATACTTTTTATACAGAGGGTCGTCGGGAGGTTTATATCACCCGGTCAACATAGACGAGCGGTCGTTAAAAAGGGTTATTTCGTATTTCCCTGCTGAAGATGAGAGATTGCCTTGCGAAGCGCTTCCTATAAGGATTACGCATGTCATTCGCGCGAGACGGCCTCTCGCCGTATTGTCCTACTGCAAGTTTACCGGGTTTGCGTCATGAAGCGCGTCACTCTAAATTCTACGGCGGCATCGTGTCTTGGTGTGTATACCTTTCCTTTATTTCTTTAGGGGAGGTAAAAAGGGAGGGGGGGGGGCGACAAGTCCACCCGGAAAACGCCTCAACGTTGTGGACGTTTAATATCCTGGCTTAATATTACAGGTGGGGAAGAAGGTCTTTGTCTTCTTCTCTCATTCCGATTGGTCCACCCGTTTCTACTTTACGATCCACCGCAGCTGGCCACAGCTCGTTCTTCAGCGGCAGCTTGGTGTCCCGCGAACGATCGAAATCCCATTTTCCACTGTCACAGACCGTCCACTTTTTCTTGAAACGAGATTTCTGGACTTGCGAGAGCGACGTTCTCGTCCTTAAAGTCTAATTTCGCCTGGATATTATGCGACATCGCATTAACAGACGATATCCGCCGGATTTCAATTTGCCGTGAAGCGAAACGATTTATTTATCCTGAGAAATTTATATGTATCTCTCCCAAGTGGTTTCTCATACTTTACTTAAAGTTACTTATCGGACGTTTCTTACTTCAATTTCTCGTTTAAATATTTTATATGTGGAAATGTGTCTCGTCAGGTGAAGGAATAAAATTAATGCAAGATGAACTTTAGAATTATTTTCTCGTCAAGTTAAATAAAATTCACTCGGAAGCACATTAAAACATATTTGTTGAGAGACAAGAAATGTCTCTCGAAATAGTCATTTTAAGGGAAATTACGTTAAATGGTATTGTACGTCGGGTTT
Organism: Monomorium pharaonis; assembly: GCF_013373865.1. Lineage (NCBI taxonomy): Eukaryota > Metazoa > Arthropoda > Insecta > Hymenoptera > Formicidae > Monomorium > Monomorium pharaonis. Next base: position 23,455,283 of record NC_050472.1, on the reverse strand, counting down.
TAATTAAACTTCGGTTATATTACAGAGAATCTCATGTTTCTTCTTATAAAAGGAACATATATCTTAATTAAACGTATTATTTCGCAAACTGGAGCGACTTATTGACTGAATAGTTGGATATTATTGTTACGCGAAAAGCGACCATTCTCGCGTATAACTGCCGCGGTTAATTGCCAAACACTGCTATAAATGCGACATTTGTTCAACACAAATCCGAATTTGCCACGCTTTTACACCGGCGTGCACGGATAATTAATATTATAGTAACCTACACGTAACCATCATGCTCGAATTCCTTCGGGTATTCATTTGATTGTTACCCCTTCAAACACCCTTTGAAATCGCATGTTTTACTCGTTATGCCGAGTGTACTTCGCGAATTTTTAATTAACCATGAGGAAAGCGAAATCGTTAAATCTCATGTGTTTATTCGATGCGCTTAACCACGAACGTTATCAACGTTATTATGAAACTGAAGGCCGACATGCTTGTTGAAGCAGAAATAGACGCATCGAAACTGAAACAGTCTGCCGTAATTACCGCAGTCCCCATTATCCGCCAATTAAACTTGTCGGTCATTAACGCAGATCTGTTCTGGCCGATTCTTCGTTCTTACCATGGGCCACATGCTCTCTCGCCGAGGCGATCGAAAACCCATTTTTACCGTGTCACCGTCGGTCGTTTCTCCTGGAGAGCAAGACGAGTGTTTCCAGGAGGATGGCGAATAGGAACGTTGGACATGCTCGCAGCCTTGATGTACCCGCAGTAGTCCGTTCCTCGAGTGCCTGTTCGTACGCGACTTGTCACTGATTTGCGTACGTTCAAAGGGCAGGATCTGCGTGCTCGTACCGTCTAATGGGATCCTTTGTGCGAGCATGCGACTGTCGGCCGCAATACATCTGTGCTCGTGTAACGCGTCGTACACACCTACGGTAACTCGTTACCTACGACAGCCTGGTGCGTAAAATCGCGTCTCGTGATGTTCAACATCCTTCTGAGACTCCTTCTTTGTCATAGTCAAGATGTGCAAATAGCTTAACAGTACAGAGTGAGGATAAAAGTTACTCGACTGGCTCGATTTAACGAGAAATCGTTATAGATTTCGATATTTGAACGACGTTCCTCGTCAGTTCCTGTTCACGTTTAATTAATTAGTTGCTATCAATAACTGCACGTAGCGATAAATAGTATAATAAATATGGTTATCGATCGATAACAGTGAGTTTACGGATTTGTCGACACACCTAAATTAATAATGACATATTGAGACTGACTAGCTCTGTGTTTGCATCGATATCGACATTACTAATCCTTTATTTTTACCATTATTTTTGACAGACGTCAAAACACAGATTTGACGAAAAATCATGCAGTTTTCAGTGTCGACATTTGACTCATCAGTAAACGTTTACCTTTAATTAATTAATTACGTTTAATTAATTAGCTGATATTAAAGACTTACACACAGCGATAAATAATAAGATAAATATAACTATCGATTACTAAAGTTACAGATTCAATTTGTTGATATATTTACAATTTTGATAATGATAAATTGAGAATTATATAATAATTAGCTTTATTGACATTAATTCAGGAGTACTGATCCTAGATATATATTTCTTACACTAACACTAACTACTCTAGATGAACATTTACAAAATTAAAAATATTTTTACACGAATTTTTTCTGCTCTGTAAGCAGCAAGGTGTTAGAATAAAACTGAACTACCTTTTTTTAATGAAACAAAGTTAAAACTATCTACTTAAAGCTATCAAAATTTTAACGTTAGAAACTTTGCTAAACTTGAATTAGCACTCGGATGAAAATTCACTTGCAATAACACTTTATGCTTTATATTTATGCTATATAGTTCCATGTATTTTTACAACCATTTTTGACGGAAGTCAAGAGCATCATCTAGATTTAAAAAACATTATGCACCATGTTATGCACACCGATCTTTGATATAAGGTCACGAGCACGGAAGCGCACATAAGATTCTGATTTGTCGAGGAGATATGGATGAGGAGCAAAAAAAAAAAAAAAGAAAATAGCAGGTGTGCACACGTATGGAAACCGTAGAGAATTCGATGAAATAACCGAAACGTCTGCGTGGCGCCAGCCAGATCCACGTGACGGCATCAAGTTTTCATTCGGTGCGAGATCGCGTGTCACAAATTACCGGTATCGTAGCCTTTCCCCCTCGCTGCCCGGCTCGCCAAATCGATTTTCGTTGGATGTTCGGATTTTCCTCGGTCGCGCGCGGCTGTTGACTCGTTGTACGGTGCGCAATGCGCACAGGTGCCCTGCCGCCGATGATGGTAAGCCAAACAATGGCCGCCTAAAATACACGTTGGTCGAAATTCATTCGCGATCGTGGAAATTAAAAGAGAGACATGCCCTGCGCACGATACAGCAAAGTCTAATTTGTACATATTGACGTACGTTAACGGACTTTTGCAAAAATGTGAAGGACATGATGGGTTCCCGAAACCTTCTATCTCGAATAATATTTCAGTGCAAAGGAGATAATTTCGACGAAAAGCTCACATGAATGTCTATATGAATCTTTATTTTGTGAAATTTATAGATAAATAACGCAATTGCAAAGATATATCCTAAATAATTCCCTTAAATTACGAAAAACGAGCTACTTTTAAATTTTAAAAACTGTCGCTGCATAAACGATGTAATTTGTTTTCTTTTTAAAGAAGTTTTTAAAATATTCTTCTTGCGTTTTTCTTTGAATTTATAATATAAGCAGTCGCAAGTATTAATAAAATGCAAAATTTGTAAAACATTTATTTTATGTTTTCGCTCGAACGATGTTTAATTATCGAGATTGTAATTCAGTAATGAGGTAAGATTTGGAACAGTTAGCGTGTAAAATTATTGTAATATCTCGCAGTTCGATGAATTAGATTCAATCTCGTATCATTTTAGCCAAACTTTCGTCATAACTCGCATTTATCTAGGCAACCATAATTTCACGCAAGTAAAATCATTGTAAGTTTAATCTGACAAAAACACTGTCTGACAATTGTGAGCATCATGCAATTACAACTCATTTTATTTTTTCATTTAAATAAATTGTTATTCCGATACAATCAAGCGATATTAAAATTGCTTTAATCTACAAAAAGAAAAACGATTCAATATGTTATATATGATTCATAGTATAGTGTTTGCGTTCAAGAAAACGTCCTTTTATTAATTCTTTATAGGCAGCTTAAATATTTTAACCTGAGCTGCTTTTAATCTAACTTATAAAAATAATCTTTCATAAAACGATATTGATGCGACGGGAAAGATATTTAAGGATATAAAAGGAATAATATACCTTACGCTCGTAAAATTACGTGTTAAAATGTGTAGGTAAATGTCGACGACTTGCACGACGCGAAGCATGCACAAGTGCCTGTTAATTGCTATGCACCGATGAACAAGATTTTTTTCCGCGGGACATTTTTCTCAGGGCAAAATTCTCAAGGCGGAAAGGATGCTCCGCTGAACGAGTTTCCTCGCTCCACCTGTTTCCGCAAACTATCTTAGCTATTCCGCGCGCCGTGGATATAGAAGACACGCTGTCGCTAAATTGTGTTTTAAGCTCAAACTTTACGCCGTTCTCTACCCAGGATCTTACAGAGCCGTTATCCGTGCTAAGTGCGCCGCCAGGATGTTCCCCTTTACAAATCCCGAACCGGGTGACATCGTACTTATACACACGTATACATAAACGTTTGGCGGCGTATACACGGGCCGGGGCGCGCGGACGTTTCTTTGGCGGCGTGACGCGCGCGGGTATCTACAGTAATGAGATGCATTAAGTTTCAGTATAGTTCTCCGACGTGGCGATTAATTATTATTCATATCTACATTACGTCGGCGCTTTGACGGTCCCATACATCAATACGTAAATTGGATATTCAGATGTGACCATATTTTGTTACGGATGCACTTTGCAAGCTAATTGCTAATTAAGCTATATTTCACGCGGGTAAGGATATTCGTTCGACCGTGCATGTAATTTCATTGCCGCCATACCGCGGGTCGTAAATTTTTAGCCTGACAGATATTCTAAAATACAACGGATAGATTTATCTTCGTTATTCGACGATTCGTCGTATATAGCCTGGTTTTAATGGAAATTGTGCCGGCGTGGCCTAATCCTGGCTGGGAAAAATTTCTAATGACGATGGACTGTGCGAAGTTTTCCGCGCCGTTGCATTTTCGTATATTCACAAATGCAATTCGGTCGAAACTCTGACAACTTCCCGTTCATTGCCTCCACGGATCCCCGTGGAATTAGCACTTTGTTAAAGAGTCGGAGAAATTAAAAAAGAAAATGAGAGAGCGTTTTCCGCGGAGTACGGCTACGTCGGGATTCTCCCTTACGGGAATTACACGGGAACGGTTCTGCGGCCTTAAAACTATCTTTTAATACTTCGAAACGGCGTCGTTTGTTCCGTGGCGGTCGTTCGTATAAAACCGCGGCGAATTAATAGAATTTTTAATTAAAATGTGCAGTAATTGTTCTGAGGAGGGAGGAATGTATGAGGACGGCAGCAACGGCATGAACAACGAAATTGTGTGTTTGGTACAAACGTGAAAGCAAAGAGAAACACTATGCGGAAAGAGGCAACGCGCGGGGGATTTATAGATAGAGAGTTTATTACCTGGATCTGATTACGACAATCGTAGAGGATTTAATCTCGCAACAATTTCGTCGCTGCAGGTGCATCACTTAAAATTTAAATACGTCGTTATTACCGTTGACGTTCGTCAGGTCGCAGCAGGATGTTACGCTTGTATTGTCTAAGCATTAATTTTTTGCCCATTGCCAATTTTAGTGCCAAATATCCGGGAAATATCTTATTCTACCTCAGTTATGCCGTTAAAGTTACGTTCGGCAATGTAGATGATGAAACTTACTGGTGAAATAATTAACTTTAATTTATTTTGTCGTCAACTTTCTGTTTAAATATATATATATATATATATATATACATATATATATATATATATAATTGATATAATATATTCGTAATCTTTATTCAATAGCCTTTATGGAACGAGGGTAATACACGTTTAAGAAAAGTTAAAAGTGTTAAAAGACCGCACATGAGAAAGCTTAGAAACTTGTTAAAGAGATATAATTAAGAGCTCATGAATAAAATCATCGGCAGTCTTTTTAAAAGCAGTGAAAAATATTTTAAATATCTTTTTGCCGTGTCACGAATATTTGTATGTGTCTTCGGTTGCACGAAATATCAATATCGACGTTCAATTTCGTAGATGCATTCGCAATAAAATTATTATAGGATTTTCGTTCAATTTCGTTTTATTACAGCTAGTTCGGGAACCATATAATTTGCAACACGGGTGGAGTTGTGCTGTAACGACGAAACTTTTCTCCTTGAATATTCTATCGTTTCGTATAAGCAAGTTCTCAGCACACTATGCGAAGCGAGATTTACCGATAAACAATAGACCTCAATATTCATTAGTAAATTACGTAATTGCATTAGTAATACCTAAGCATTTCGACCTGAGGAGTATGTGCGCGTATGCATGTATATATGAACGTGCGTTGTATCGTACATTCTGAGGCAACATACTTTATAGTCGTTGCGCCGGAAATAGTTGTACGTGGATAAATGGTGAATAAATTAAAGCGCATTGCATGCACTCCGTTAATTCATTTCGCCGACAATTAAGCCTCGTATCGTGATGGGTCAATTCTGAAAGCACCTTATCCTGATTGCCCTTGCCGATTGTGATTGCAAGAGGATCCGTGTGAAAGGCGCTATCGGATACTGTTTTGCCAAAAAGTGTTAGCACACCATTTTATATTAACATCGGTTATCGTATTATATTATTATACTTCAAACTTAAGTGTTAGAATTTGTAAAAGCGATACAATAATGCAATAATGCAATAATACAATAATACAATGATACAATTATTACATCCGTGAGGATCTACTTGCGTGCTAAATATGAAAAAGTACCTCAAATATTAATGTGAATAATAATAATCGTTGATAATAACAAACTTTACGTAAAACACGGAAATTATAATTTATAACAATCATTAACGTGTGTGAATTTGATCAATAACACAATTACCAAATATCGCGAATCGTGTTAAAATTCTCTTCTTACTTATTTTTGATCTCATTTGATCAGGCTCGTATCATGCTTTTTCTGTTGAATATTATTTTCATATAGCGCTGTATTGATTTTACAAAGCAGTCTGTTTATAAAATTAAAGTCATTGAACAATGGCTTCGATGTAATAAACACTTTATATATTTAACAATTTAACAATAAATAATAATAAATGGAAATCAACCGATATATGAAAAACATAAGCTTTATTTAGTTACAGCGGATCTTGATGCTTAATAATATTTTTTGCATACATTTTATAATTTTTAATACAATTTATCTTCGTTTATTTGTAACTTTAACAAGAAAGCTGAATTATACATTTTTAATCAGTGTCAGAACTAAAGAATTAATATTGTAATTTTATCTGTCATAAGATAGATTTCTGAGAAATTTTTCTTTTCAAACCCCATTGGTTTTACAGTTTTAGTCAAATATTTAAATTGAAATTAAGAAAAAAATTTAACGTGTTTTGAATTCAAATCAAAGAAATATCATAAAATGTTTGGTATTTTATATTTTAAAAATTACAATTAGATTTATAGTATGTTATGCTGGGACTTTTATTTCTCTCTGACACAAAACTGTATATTTAAAATATAAAAATTTTAATTATATATATATATATTTATATATAAAATTGAGAAAAATCAGAAAAAATTATTGGAATTATAATAATCAAATTTTCTAAGTCACCTAGATTAATTTCTTTTTAATATTGTCTAATACTGTATATTTTACGTTTTTTGATGAAAGTGGGCAAAGTTTCCAAGACTTCTCTTGAATAATACGGTAAGGTAAAAATTAATTATTGAAAGAGTACATTTAGTAAATGAATGTACTCTTTTGTGCAGAATCACCAGACTAGGCAGAATCACAAAGTCTAGTAATTTTGCTAGTAGCACTTTCTTTACTTAACCTGTGATACTCGAAAATTTTAGCGTAATACTAAAATTGACAAAATCCGAAAGACTTGACCAGGCAACTTACTTTTGTTATTATTACATGATCCAAATTATTTATTTATTCTTTTTATTGCAAATGAAATCTGTAGTTAGTCAATATATAAGTTAAATTAAAAACATTTTTTGCATGTAAAAAAACGACCTACTTACTCATTCAACTGCTAGAGGATTTTTAGTAAGGCATTAAAACTATTCGTCGAAAGTAAATTGGCACTAGTAAAAGATGCTCAATTCACAAACTCGTTTAACTTCGTGATATCGGTATTGCACGTAACCGGCAGATCTTCGATCGTTTCGATCTTGGTAAGCCACCGATCGATGAATCGTCTATCATGGCCGCAATGGCGACCACGTTACGTGGTGTGGTGGCCTCCGTGTCTGTTTGAGAATAGGGAAACCACGACTGCTGCAGATAGGTGCTGGCGAAAGACCGCGATAACGCTTATCTGCTTCCTGAATTTATTGCTAGCGCAACGAAAACGCACCCGCCAACCGCGCTTCCCTGCCCATTCCGATGTTAATTAGCGTATTCTTGGAGTGTTATAGATTATGGTTACGACGTCTATCAGTGCTACGGAGAACAATACCGAACGAAGTGACGACGTTGACATACTTTTGACGCCGGCGAACGCGACACGCTATGTGGCTGCCTCTGTGTTTACTCGTTCTACTAGCACCTTTCGTGATCTTGGGTCAAAAGAAGTGATTTCCTATTTAAAAAAAAACGAGGTCTATCAGAATTTATAGTATAAATGCTTACTGTAAATTGCCGCATTTTCTTGTAGAGCTTTTTATTGTCAAAAGTGTCTGTAAAAAAATTTAATTAATCGCCGCATTAACCTAGTCAATTTGCATGATATTAACATGCAAGCATTCAGTCTCGTTATGGAATCGGTTTATTGGCTTTTGAGTAATTGGTCCAGATAATTTTCCAAAGGAAATAAAAAAAAATGTAGTCAAGATCTATATTCGCAAAGTAGGTCAATACTATTGACAGCTTATGATTTTGTTTAAAAATAGCAAATTGTGTTGTTCTGATTGACCTACTAAGCATATCGTATTTCATTCATTGTGCATAGAGTAAACCAAGAATACCAATTGTACATTATGTTGCATCTTTTAATTGTGAACAATCAAGTGAACAAACAATTTATTATCTAAATTAAAACTTTGTACATTATTAATTAATACTTTATACATTATTAATTATTAATTATTCGATAAATACTAAAATTTATATAAAAACTGTTGGCTGATTTCAAAATCATTTTATCTACTTAGGGTCAAATGTTGTGCATGTCCTTAAAACTTTGTCATGACAATAGAGGAGGATATGTAGAACGTCGTCGATTCCGTTTATCAGTACCGCTACGTTCAGCCAACAACCGCCAACGATTCAAACTATTCGCGTTGCCAAGTTTATTACATAATTCTGCGGGTAACAACGTTGCGAATAGCTGGAAGCATAATCAGGTATGAGTTTCGCGCGCCGATTACGCAGTGGATCTGAAGCGGCTAAACTCGATTAAGCAGACGACAGCTTAGGTTCTAGTTGGGATTAGGATCAAAGCCCAGGGTTTATGGGACGCGAGATGTCTGGTTTAATGCCTTGAGGTTCCCGGCGTGCGTTCTACCCACTCTCACTCTCTCTCGCGGCCGCAGAGCCTCTCCGATCTGTATTCCGATGATTCGCGCTGCGAGTCTCGATCTCTCGGACCAGAGCGACCTTATCAGAGAGAATTCGTGTCTGATATTCGTTAGTCCTTCCCTCGCCTCGCTTCTCCTCGCGATAATTAATCTGATTTGCGTATACACGATACACACGTCGCTAGGAATCACTGTCGTCGTGACATTATACGCGATCAGCTTTCGTTCTCATGCCATTTGTGGCGGGCCAGCCACGTGATGAAATCGTCTTTCGTGACTTTCTGCTATATCTGCGACCGTGTCAGATCGAAAATCTCTGATATCTTTTTTTCTTCCCTAGCTAAAAGCAGACCCTCATTTCATTCCGGTGTGCAACACCGGGATACATAAATTATTCGCTGTTAATTACCGGGAGCAGCGTATCAGACGTCACTTCACAATCGCGCTAAATATCTCGTGACAGAGGAGCGTCGCTCAGTGAGGTAGATAATACAATCAAGAAGCCTTATAAATTATTATATCAGATTCTAATAATAAATTGCACATTATTAATCAAATCGTCGACTATGAGTGTATATTTATATATTACAGTATTAAAAGTAGGATTACGACGACAAAGATAAAAGTAGAAATAAATCAAGGGTATAAACTTGTTAATAAAAACTGAACATTCTTTTTCTTTTGGAATCTTAATTGTTAATTCTAATGTATAACATATAACGTATAACTAAATTAGCAATGCAATTATTCAAAATTTATTTCCCTACGTCCTGGTTTTTGTTGGAAGTTATATTAAACGAGAATCGAGTTAAATTTTCGAGAATTACTTTTAAACGTCATACTTCGAAGACATGAAAAACTGAACGATACGTTTGACATATTTCGAATATAAATGTTTATAAACATCTCGCGATTTGCTTTTTGAACTTTAATAATCGATGACGAAGATAAAGTTAATATCGTAACATCGCAAATATACCGCCGTTAATGTGACAAAACACCTGAAATATTAATACATCAATAGAATTTGTCGGCGAGGAAAGTAAATGATTTATTTTCGCGTGACGATAACTTCGGGAACCCACGGCTGCTCGAAACTGCTACGATTGCGGAGATAATGGGAAGCATTGTGGGAGGACACGCAAGAGCGGAGACAATCTTGCGTATAATATTCCAAGAACCGTTAACCGTTTAGACGCAACGAGTAAATTTCCGGCGCGTCTTTGTCCCTCTCCAACTTTTCTGCCGGCAGCGACGCGAGGATCGCACTTGGAAATAATTAAATTGTGGAACGTGCTCCAGCGCGTGAAGGGGGACATTGAGGGAATGCCCATTGTTATTCCGAGAAGAAGCCCGATGCTGCCTCCGTTATCGAGGAATTAGACGGTAACACGAGGAATTAAACAAGGATTTGAGAGAAAAGCGTAATAAAATCGTTAAAGAAGATGACATACAGACGAGAGCTATCGGAGATTGCAGTGAATGGCCAATTGTCTTAATGAGAGAGTCGAGATGAAAGGATTATTGAGTCCAACACGTGGAGATCTAGACATGTTTAACTTCATTAGGAAAATTTCTCGCACATTTACATTACAATTTGGATAAAGCAGCAAGAAAAGTACGATTATAGAGAGGAGACCGAGGCACGTTAGCACAGGAGGCGCGTTGACACAAGAGGCAAGTAGGCACTCTGTTCTGTTTATGTATTTATGCCAAAGGAAACAAGTTATATGTAATAAATATGTTTTTTATAATATCAGTATTATTCCCAAAGTCTTATATAAGAAAGTATTAAAATAACGATATTACACTTTGCATACTTATTGCCTTTTTTAAATCGTAATTCTAACATGTTTTACTTATGATACACTATATTATGTCCTGACAAAAAGCCAATTTTTTTACATTTTTTAAATTAAATATTTAAATTTAATTAACATTAAATTTAAATATTTAATTATTTTATAAAGGGATATATTTTCTATATTTTTTAATTTATATATATTCTGGGTGCCTTTGTAAATTTATTAATTTATGATGTTTACTGTAAATTAATAAACTTACGAAAGTATTCACTTTTGATGAGCCACGTTTGATGTAAATTAATTAAAAATGTTTAAAATGTTTTAATTTAATTCAATTTATTAATATTTTAAAACATTTAAATTTACAATATGTATATATATTTATATATGTGTCCGTTATAGTATTAAAAAAAAACTTTATTTTATTAATCGTGTTTGAACTAACGAAGCAATATACCAACTGTAATATTCGTTGCAGTTGATTCTCTCTCGTATCTTGATCAGCACGATCTGCGCAACAATCTCGTCTCATGTAACATACAATATCGCACAATATCCATATAACCGTCAGGCTATCAAATTTTATTCGTGATTTTCGTGTTGGTACGTATATTTTTGAGATATTTTTCACGAGACGTTACGGGACGAGTGGAGCATCCCATGTAAGCGAACGCGACTACTTCATCTTCTCTCCGAGTGCTTCGAGTGGAGACGGTTTTACCACAGAGTGAAGGAATCACGCCGACTGAGATTGTTTTTCAATTTGAGAGAGATACGATTTATATAACAGCCCGCGAGTGAGTGTAAACCTCCATGGAATTCCAATAGCCCCAGGGGCAAACAGCGAAGTGAAGTGATGTGTCTATGCTCGTTCCCTGGGCGATCGTCGAAATCGTAACGATATTGATACTAAACGATTTTTATATCTCGTACTACACGGGACTTCTCGAAAATCGTCGACGAGGATCTTCCTCGGACCGTAATTTTCGTAACAATCGGTTCATCGTCCGTGTTTAAAATTCCCACTTGAACTATAAAAACTGCCACAGAAACGTGTTGGATTGAATGTTTAAGAAACTATAGAATCTCTAATTTTGAAGTATAATTTTGTTTTTTAGTAAACTGTTATATTGCATTGCCTTCTATTTTTTAAAAATATTCCTCCGTGCTATTTATCACCGTCGCAAAGTTTAATAGCGTATCGTAATATACTTCGCCCCAGCATCATGAAGTTTGCGACAGAGTAAATAAATATTGTAGTATCATTTAACATTCGAGAAAATTTGTTATTAATTCCATTTTCGTTATTCATGAAACATATTCCGATATTCACCGTTGCTTATCGATTATTTTCCACGGCATTAAACATTGGTGATTGTCTTTTACTAAGCTGCAAAGTTACAGATATTTAAACAATTTTAATTTAATTGATATTTAGATATAAATTGCAGTATAACTTTATGCAAAAATAGATTTTTATGTATAACAATTTTTTTTATATTTTTTTACTATTTACTTTTTAAATAATTTTTATTATCTATTTTGAGAAAATATTCTCTTTTTCTGTCTGTCTCTCTCTCTATCTCTTTCTCTCTCTCTCTCTCTCTCTCTCTCTCTCTCTCTCTCTCTCTCTCTCTCATTCATGATATGCTGGTAATTTACAAAACAATAATTAAACTCAAATTAGAAATGCTGGAAATCAAGAATTATTTAATCTATAAATTTTTTGTTCGTATATATTGTTCGTATATATTTTATCTGACGTGATATACGCGTATTATTATAATTTTTCATTTAAAAATTAAAAGTGAGCAAATAAAAATTTTCTATTTTTATTGCATCTATTTTGGAAGAAAGGAACAGATTCAAAAGACTAAACATATAGAAAATTGACAAAAAATATTTTAGACGTTTTAAATATTACATGTTATCTTTGCAAGATTTAACGATTAAGATCCAAAATAATTAGGATAAAAAAGATTTTGGATAGTTATGTTTCGATTTATTACATTAACATCTGGTATGTAAGTATGAATTGCATACACATACATATGGAAACATAGCTCTATATGTAGGCCAAGATCTGTAACATATAATTGCACGAGAACGACGAAATGTACTTTACGTGCAAATGTTAATGGCATTACTACTAGCGATGTGTACACAATGGCCACAACCGTAGTTCGTTGCTTCCTACTCTGTTGGTCAAATTTACTCCAATGAAATATGAACACTTTTATCACGATAAAATAGGAATTTCCATCACCCCCATATGAATACCTACTGTTACAGACGCAGCGCTGTAATTTAATGATAAAATGTTTTCATCATACTTAATTGCTTTATAAAATGTAAAATCGAAATAATGTCCGCATTTAGTAAATGATTTTTGCAATGAAATAAAGTGGCATGTAAAATATTTTACAATCTGATATTTGTGATTTCATAAAAGTTTAAATGCACATTCTTATTTAGTTTAACGAATGTATGTCATTTGATGTAATTATTAAGTATTTTTATTTTTAAACACAACCAAGAAAGAGAAAGAGAGAAAAAGAAAAAAAAGGATAGAAAAAGTTTTATTTCTTCTACAATAATTGCCCTAATTCTTTATATTCAATTATGTTTTATATTTATACTGATTTTATTTTATATTGTATTAGTTATATTGGATTATATTCTAACTTTTAAATTTAATATTCTATCCAAATTATCGATTATTATAGATTACTATTATATACATTAGAAAAATCAAAATGTCGAACACCATATTATACACAAAATTAAATTCTAGAAACAGAATTTTTGATCACAAATTATAATATACATGTCTAAAATTTTAATATAGAAATAGCTCTAAATTTTTAAAAATAACAAAGTATTATATAGGATAAATTAGAATATGATGGCCATATGCAGAAAATAGTCGAGGGCTATAATTTATTTGTAAATCTAAAAATAATTTTATGTTGGACTATCAAAATGAATATATAAGATGAGCAAACTGGTTGCTAAAATATCAACACTTCTGACGGCATTATTATCGCTTCAGTGTCCTACATAATTATTTTGGTGGTTCAACTTAAAATTATTTTTACATCTGTATCCGACATATTTTTTTATGCTCCAGCGAAATTTGTTTTTTCCTCTGCAATGTAAAATATCAATAATAATATGATTACTATCAGAACAAAAAAATTTGTTCTGTACTATAAAAATTAATAACGTAAAAAGAAAATAAGCTATAAAGAATCAGCGTTTCCTACGTAATTTGTTATTTGAATAATGAGGAGTCTTTATTAATTGCTTTTTAATTTTGAGAAAATTAATTTATATACAAATTTATAATTTTACTATTTAGTTTGTTTAGTAAAGTAAACATACCAACTTCCATGAAAATCTGAAATAGCTAAGTTTGAGGAGACAAATAGATGGAATTGCTTGATACAGAATGGCCTCGCTTTAATCTCAAAGTAGCAGGATGTCGCAAAGAGTTGTACAAGTTTCGGAATTTTTCTGCTGTATTTGAAATAAGCTTGCGTACCAAATTCGTGCAGAGTTGGAACATTCTTTTTAAATTTTTATTGCCTATCCATTCTCTTGTTTCTTGCATAGCAGAAATGAAGCGGTACAAAATCAAACGGTTTTCAACATTTATACCTGTCTGATTACTAAGATGAGACAGATAGCATTCACTAACGTCCTATACAGCACACTTACACACGCATACGCGTACGTACGAATCGATCAAAATTGATTGATTCATAATTCAGTATACGCGTTTATTTCGTTTATCTACGTAGAATGGAAATAAAAGGACAACCTTAATCCCGGACGCGCGGCGCAAAGGGAAAAGTCCATATTACATTTTCGGAATACACGGAATCTGGTATTCTTTTTACGGTAGGATGAAAGAATGATAGATAGTATCTCGAAATTTCCAGTTACCGAGTACGTGCAAGTTTGTCTCATATGTGTGCAGCTCTGGCCACGCCGACACGCAGGATTGATGAGCTCCGCGGTCGGATATTGTGCCCGAAATAAGAGATACCGGAAGCTGTCACTCGGTTTGGGTGAAGCCGTCGAGTATATGCCCCGTGCGCTTGCTTGCTTGCCTGCTTGCTTACTTACTTCTTCGATTAGGGACCGCCGACGCTTGCATTGTTCATGAGTATAATTCTGGAAACGGGTTTGGTTGCGCGCTTCAAGTGTAACCCATTTCACGGGTTATCGAGATGGGTATTGATCCTTCGATCTCGAATAGGATCGTTACGTTTATTTTCAGGAGGAACCCTGATGCCTCTATCAATGGTAATACGCGAACGTGCGGGGATTCGGAACTCGTTTTATCCACTATCGTTTCCTCCCTGTACCTGTTCTCCCCTGTCCGTTCCCTCTGTTTATCTCTCCCGACCTCTTCGCGCGTTAGGAGATCTCCCCATCTGGATTTACATAGATCCCAGGTCGGACTGAAGATTACACATCCGGATACGTCGGACTTTGCCCGATCTGCGTATGAGGGCAAACCAGAATTTCACATGCTCTCAAATATAGTTTTCGAGTGCATCGCGTGACTTAAGTGGAATATGCGTTAAATCAGTATACGTGAATTATTAAGAAATAGTCGCAACCGTTTTCGGGTATATGACCTAAATCTACAAAAAACCGTAAAATAAAATTATGGGTAAAAATAAAAGAACATCACGCGACACGATGCGTTCTGTATATCAAAATCGATATAGAATCTTGTAAATTTTACACGGAAAGATTGGTTTGGATAAAAACTTGCAAGTTTAACTAGATAGATCTGAAAATAATTTTGTATTGGACGTTTGATAGTTAATTGCTAGAATGTCAAAACTTTTAACAGTATTATTATATAATACGCTCAAACATTCAGTATTTATTAATTATTTTGATGACATAATATATAATTAATTTTATTATAAAATTAAATATAATTAAATTACTATTAATAATTAATAATTATATATTTTTTATCTGTAAAACACTTTACAAAATATTATGCTCTTATGGACTTGTTATATTTAAAATTTAAAACAAAATTTTTTATGAATGACTATTTTACATAAGACTCCTCTAGAAAGCAAGTACGTTGGAAGAAAGCACGTTGTTTTTTTTATCAGCAACATCGTTTCGTTTGTATGCATATGTATAGAGTCGTAAACGAGAGATTTAAGTTCAATTAAAACTGTATTGCGGTGCACACACTACGTACTTTAAGCATCGATTTACGATATACTTATATCTGTTCCTTATATGAACAATTAGCTCCAGTTCGATTACTGAGATATTATCGATTCACATCTTTGCGTGCCGATCTTTATTTTCCATTTACTCAGTTTACCAGAAATCAGATTAGATTGCTATTTAAGAGAGGGAGCGTGCTCATTATTTTTCATTTTAGTTCTTCGTGAATCGGGCTACATTAACACATGATTTATAACTTCAATTTAATCTTTAATGGTTTGCGGCGCACTTGAAAGATTACTTTATGAAATACGACACTAATTTAAACACTTTCACTAAAAAGATGGTGTATCATAATTTTATATAAATAATATTGAATATATTATAAGTTTTTTTATGTTTTATTTTGTGGTAAAATAAACGTTAATTAACTCAATTTTGCATAAAATAGCTCTTTATAACATGTCAATATATTATCGACATTTCATTAACATATTACTCATATTATTTATATGAAAAAATATTTACATTTGAGTTGAGAAATTACAAAGGCCACTTTTAAATTAAACAATAACAGTATTACGAAATAATCTTAATGGCATACAGGCAGAATGAGAGATAAATAAAGTTTTACATTTTAATTTTTTTTTAAACATTATTTTAATATTTGTGTAATATCATTGAAAACTGAATAATGCTAATAGATATATAATTAATTTATAGACTTTGATATATAAAATTGATATATAAATAATACAATGTAGAAAAAACAAAAAATTTGATTGGTGCAACTGTATAATTTTTATAAATTGTTACAAAAATAGATTTTAAATTTATTGAATTTTCTACAATTATTTATAAGCATTTTTTATCGTATATTGATAATTCAATCGTTAAAATAATTTGATTAAGCGTATTAGCGCACAATCGAAAAGTTGATTCAAATTTTAAGTGAATTATAAATACATTATTTATTCATGAAGGCTAGATTAGAATCAGGCACACAGTTAAGAAACTAGAACTTCGTGTTCACATTTGAAAAATTTATTATCGATTTTAAACATACATAGATATAATTGCATTACTTTGTTAGTGTAATTTTTATTTATACTGACACTTAAATGAATATTTCAAATATTTAAAAAATTGAAAGAATTATTTTTTTTTTATACAAATTACTTTATATTTTGCATTTATTACTTTGTCTGGGTATGCTGTAAATAATTATAATAAAAAATTTTGAGAATCATAATTATATTTATCACCTACATTTGTCTAATCTTCCAACAATTTATATCTCAACTTTTTAGTAATAATTTTTTTTTAACAGAAAACTGAATCAGAAATATTCTGTAAAAGAAATTTATGAATAGTTAATCGAAATTTATGATTAACTATAAAGAAATAGGTCATATTATATAGAAGACAACTTTTATGGATTGTCGTTTAAAAAATAAATATATTTTAATATAACGTTGAAAAATTATTCAATTTCTTACTTTCTTTAATATAAATAAGAAACTTGAAAATAGCACTAAGACGGATATTAAATACTTGCTATCGTCTTCAGCTCTTTTAAATGTAGGGATTTTGTGAATATATTGGAATCGACATTCGTGAGTTTTAAAATCCTGATGTAGCAACTTCTTTCATAGCGAAACTCATGAAAATATAGCGGGTATTATTGGATATATAATAATCTTCTTGCATGTGGAAGTCTAAATCTTCTTTTATGAAGAAGAAAGAAGCTGATATCGTACGTCAAATTTTACATCTTATATCAGTTTCGTATAAACATTGTGAATTATTATATAGTATTATTTATATTAGCTTTATTACATTATAAATTGACTCAAACTTATCATGTCGTTGTTTTGTTGGAAAAATAAACCATCAAATAATTAGGAGATATATTATATAATAATGAATTGACATATGATATATATAAAAAAATTACATAATTTCCTTATATCACGTAATAAGCAATTAGTATTCACATTTTTTATGAAATTATTGAATTTATTTTCAACGACAACAACTACATTTTGTCTGTTAGACGAACGAGATTAAGAGCCCGTTTTACTGCACGGTTATATTTCTAAATGAGCAGCGGTGACTGACGATGCATGAGGGCACTCATTGCACTGACGGACGTGCGTAATGTACCTGGTCTTGTAAACGACCGCTTGTCGCGGATCATGAATCGAGCAGTTCGAAATAATTGACCGATCTTATTCGTCTTTCTCTTCAACAAAACATTAAAACTATACAATATACAATAAAATATATACGATAAAACTCGTATCAAGTTTAATGAGCTTAATCTATATGCGTGCTTGAACTTCGATATAATTACTGTAGCTTGCTATATGGACGAAAAAGAGCAATGTGTAATCATAGCAATGCAATTAGTAAAGAGATTTTTGTTAAAGAGAAACATGAATATACATTTGGAAAATGTACAATATTATATTTCTGATAATGTGTGTCAACTATTTCAATGTTTTCGTTATTTCATATGTGAGTATGTCATATTTAAACTGCAATAACATAGTTATTTGAAACAGTTGTGTAGTGTAGTTCTCGAATAGTATAGTTTGCACTCAAATTTGCACAAAAGAGCAGCAATTAAGAATTTTAAATTCCGAAATGTGGTAATGCCAATTATGATATAATATATGACGTAACAAAAATAAACGTAACAAAGAAGATGTAGGATTAATTAAAAAACTGTTCTTCAAGAAAATATAAGAGTGTGCTTGTATAAAGAGAAAAAAAATCAAGATGATGAAAGAATTAAAACTTTTGGATATGTTGTAAATTAATAATTCATTTGCCATTTTTGTGGATTTCTATTTCCGAAAATCCGATAGAATCAAGTATTTGGGGAGAAAATGAATATGCAAATGTCGCATGGGACAACATCGATTCCGTTAGGTGAGAGAAATACTTGAGTATACATTAAATTCCGGGCTATAGCGGCGTGATGATGCACGTACCACGCTATAAACTGTTGCTAACTTACTTCGTATCATCACGCGTAGTTTCGTAAGTATATCGTCTCTCGAAAATTTTCTTTGAAGTAGTAATTGGCTTGCTTATTAATGGCCTCTTAGAAGTTTCTAAGCTTGATGAGCGGGCCGTCTATAAAGCTGAGCTTAATGAAAGGAATTTTGTTATATATTGTACAAACAATCTTGTCACTCTCACAATAACGTTTACTTTATTATTACCATAATAAATTTTCACCGCAAAGTATTTTGAGGGCCGATGTAAGAAAATCAGTAAAAATCGTTGCTATATTAGACTATGTTAGATAACCCAATTTTAAATTATTAGATATTATCACTAAAGTTGCCTCTCGTCAGAATATAAAAGATGATTTTCTCGCTCGCTTGCATTTCGAATCTTCGAAAGTATCACGATGGAAACGCCATTTATATGATGTAGTTTAAGTCTCCCTTCTGATTTGCAACAAGAATTACTTGATAAACGGCCACACTCCAAATTTGATCGCGGCGCAACGATGTGACGGCGTGCGGTGATTTCGAATGACTTTCCTCTTTTAAAATCGCGCCCACACAAGAGCATCGTAGAATTATAAAGCGCCAAGCTTAGTCCTCGCTTGACCCGCTTACGTTAACTCGAGCTATTCACTGCCGAGTTTCTCGAGTACTTTGCAAACTTCCGCGCGCACGTAGGTTGGCTATAAGTATAAGTACTAGTAAGTAAGTAAGAGTATGTATACCGCCGCGTGTGTGTTTATATGTA
Organism: Monomorium pharaonis; assembly: GCF_013373865.1. Classification (NCBI taxonomy): domain Eukaryota; kingdom Metazoa; phylum Arthropoda; class Insecta; order Hymenoptera; family Formicidae; genus Monomorium; species Monomorium pharaonis. The sequence continues at coordinate 23,435,710 of NC_050472.1, read as the reverse complement.
GAGCGTTTGCGCGATAGCGTGATACTTAAGTCGAGGACGTTCACGTGTTACAGATTTACCCAGGTTTGGCAAACCGTTGAACAACCTCACAGTCTCGGTGGGTCGCGAAGCTATTTTCACCTGCATCGTCGAGGATCTCGGACCATACAAGGTAAGATGCAACATTATGGCCCCAGCCATCCTATTTCCACGCGCGGTTGCAGCCATACATTGCGCCGCGCTGCCATGCTGCCGTTGCAATTGCACGCCGCGTTGCGCGCGCTGATATCTAGCCATATGATCGAGACTGGGTTTGATAACTGACATCAGACTGTGCAAATTTCATTAGATATCCGGGATAAAATTATGAAACATTTCCCCGTTATTAGAACACGATCCTTTTTTTTTACCAAAAAGTAAAATCAATAAAATTCTCATTATTTCGATTTTATTAATAATCCCGTCGCAAATTTATTCTTATTTCAAAACGCATGTTTACTTCTTATTTCAACTTTCCATTAATTTTATTTAAAGGAAAACAATTTATAAACTTCTTTTAACAAATTTATGCAATTCGCAATTAATGTAAGTTTAATATGAATGATTTTCTTCTTATTTTGGCCGGATCCGTAAATACAAGATGAAAATCAGATGGCGAGAGAGTTTGCAATGAGTTGACTATGCAAATACAGATCTTTATTTCTAAATTACGAAATCACGACGGTAACTCTCATGCTAAAACATAGATACGCCGTAATTTGTGATTTAGAAAATTGGTACTAAGATGCTTTGAGCGGCGCGGCGACGTCATTACTGAACTACGTCTCGACAAAGTTCTACAGGGTTGGGGAAGTTAACGAACAGGACAAATAAATTCAAAGCGAGGGATTGGAGCGCGAGGATCACAGTGCGTATCTGGGCAACTCTATTTAAGTAGAAATAAAATCCCGCGGGGTGTGAGTTCAGCAGTTTGTTAAACGGCTTCTCTCTCTCTCTCTCTCTCCCTCTCTCGTCTCGTCGTCTTTCGACCGATCGTTTCTCTGTAGCTCGTCTGTCCCTCTCTTCTCTCGTTTCCTACTTACTTTCCATCCCTCTCACGACACAAGCGTTTCTCGTGGAAATACTACCCTTTTCGATTCTCCCCGTGCTCTCTTACCAGACCGCGCTCGAACCACGTATGGAGGAGTTATAGTTTTATAGATACCGCCGACCTCGCGACTGTGTATATGTTTTTCGCGATAAAAATGCACAAAATTGTTTTATGGCATCGCGTGTGTACGTGTGCCTGTACGGGCGTCCGTTCGCGTACGTTCGAACGGAATCGATGCATTATCCTTGCGCGGTTGGTCAACGGCATCTCTGCGGAAATGAAAACGCGCCGAGTCACGTTGACCGCCACGATGCTCGCGAAAAGCGTTTGGTGAAAATAATTTAAAAAAAAAGAGAAAAAAAGCGCGTGCCGCACACTTTGCTCGCGCCGGACACAAAGGGGCGCACTTTCAATAATCGATGCCGACGACGTACGGTTGCCGCGGAATTAACGCTTTTTAGCGTAACTCGTTTTAGCACACATGGTAGTCGCATACGGCGCGGCTATAACCGATATCGCGTGATTGGCTCTTTGCGCCGACGGTATATCGCAATCCTTTCGCATCGTTAATAATAAGTTATTAATTTCCTCTGGAGCTGGACACGCAATTAAGCGAAACGCGGAAGGCCATGGTATTATCGTTTCGAGACGAAGAAAGAGAGGAAGAAAGAAGCTTAAATATATTTTCAAACACACAGTAACGACACGAGGAAAGTTTACGTTAGTGCAACGACGCTGCTGACATCGAGTAGTTTATTTATATTTCAAGTTGCAGCATGAGTAATGGTAGATTTTATGTATAGTGCCTTCTGAGGAGGAAACGCACCTCAGATATTCTCCGCTACTTTGAAATAATAAAGCGTCTTATTACGTCTTATTACGACTCGCAAGGTGTTACGACTCTCGTCGTGCGTTATGTAGTGTATACGGAGGATGGTACCAATTCTGCTAATTAGCAACAAACATGTCATTTATACATTATATTACGTCTTACATCTCTTTGAATTATTGTTGCGTTTTAGCAATCGTTACTTATACACTATGTTTTTGATATCAGCTAAATATAATACATTAAAATAAAAAGAAAAGATGTAAATGATTAAATTATGTATTAAATTATTATATTAATAATTTGATATTACGTTATATTCGTTAATATATCAATTTTTAAATACATATAATGGCAACTCTTTCTCTTTTAAAAATATTTCTAAAATAAATTTTAATAGGTACACAACATTTACTTTGATTTTCTTAAAAGTTATGTAAACTTTATTTTAAAATATTTTGCAAACAATCACGTACATAATATTTTATAATTTTATATTTTTTCTATACGTGTACATGTATATTTTTTATAATTTTAAAGAATTAAATTAGAGTGCTAATTACTTCATTAATCAACCTAGGAAAACTAGCAAGATAAATTCAATTATCCTTTTTTCGCAAGGAATATATATTTTTGCCAAAATCTTATCACAGAATAGAGTTCGTCCGATATGCTTATAGTTATAACATTTTCATTTCTGCCGCGCCTTATGAAGTGCGGAAATAAGCGTACTTCAGAAATAAAACGATTTATGTATTATCCTGACTCTCCGGCAAATTTTAAAATTTCATTAAAGGGCCGAAATTGCTTCCTGCGGAAGTGGGAATAGTATAAGGCAAGGAAGCACCCCAGCCAAGTATTTTTACGGTCCTAAACCTAATTGAAGCTGGGTCCTTAAAACTCGTTGGGTTTCCTGGGAGATTAGCGCTCGGAAATTTTTCTTCCTTTAAATAATCATGATTCCAGTATTATGTCAACATTACTTTTTTATTCCATTATTCTTTATTTATGTACATAATGTATTATATATTTAATATAATTTACGATAATATATGAAATGGCATTTGAATAGAATTTTATGTGAAAATTGTTGAATTGTTTGCATCTTGAACAAATTTTCGAAGTTTTTTGCTTTTGTTAAAATACATACAATAATGTTAAAGTACATTTGAAAATTATGTACCGTGTTAACATTAATTAATTTTAAAAAACCGTTAAAATATTTTACTGGAATAAACTGTATGTTCCGCAATGTTCTATAATTGCCTCGTTGCATAACTTTTGCCTCAAGCGTCATGTTTGTGTCTATTGGTAAAACGTCCATATGTTATATTGTGAGTGTTTGCAACTGCCCCATCAGATTACGAGTTTGATCTCGCAAGAGCCAACCGTGGCTGCCAAATGGTTATACAACGTCATCTATTTCTACGCCGCGAACAAATCTCATTTTCCAGGCAAAATTTTATTTCCTTCGAAATTGGATGTCGGAAATAAGCATAATGGAAAATTATGCTTATTTCACCTATACGTATATTCGCATTAGTTATACAATTACGTCTATAACTATGTAAATGTACGAATCACGTAGAATAAATAAAAAAAAGGTATGCAATTAGATTTAAAAAGTTTAAATTTTTTAAATTCTGATAAAAAAAGTTTATAAAAGTGCATTCAGGTTATCGAGCCAAACCTCGACCCGCGAGCATTTCGGTATGCATTTCTTTGGCTTTTGTCGAGCGGCATAAGAAATAATCTGGTCGTACCTTAATGTTCTCGGCTTCCGTTTTCCATTACGATAAGATGTCAAACTTAGCGCGACCTTATACGGGCTGTTTCGCGCCGAGTAATGCTACGCTTACGTCTAATATTCTCCCGAGGGAGCAAACTCACGAAATCATTACGGCCTGTTGCAAACGTATTGTGTACTTCCTCGCTGTAGCATTCGGCAAATTGCGCATCCATGAGAGAGAGGCATGGTAACGCGGAATATTCCACAATCCCTTGACGATCCTTGATTACTCCGTGGTCCTTACCGACACGATGCGCGATTTCCCCCACATATCTGACGTCGGCTCTAATGTGACGGACTTTGGATCAAGGTGCTTAACATTCGGAGAATGCCGGCACATCTAACGTCTCTCTCTCTCTCTCTCTCTCTCTTGCGGTCAATAGTAGGAGCAAGAAAGCCGATGCTGACGTGAGCATGAGAGAGAAGCCGCGTTCAGTGTTCGCCTCTGTGATTGTTCGTGCAAACAAACCGCAGTATTAATTATTCGCGATACCGGCGGTTGCATTGAACGGGGCAGCGGCAGTCGGCCGGATATTCTCCGAAGAAGCCGATGTTGTAGAGGAGTTACGATCTTGTCGACGATAATTTCTGAATCCTGGGGGAAAGGATACGGCGCTACGGGAGAGAGAAGCCGGCTGAGATTTCCTTTTGAGAGTAACGACGCGTCAATGTTCGCCGTCCCTATTTCGCCGCGGTTCTATCCCTTTGCCTCTCGCCAATTCTGTTTTCTCTCGGTACACGTGTGTACAATCAAAAGTGAACTCTTAACTCGTCCGCTCGTTCCTCACACTTCGCATCTGCACCTTCGATAACTCGTGCCAGTCATTGTCGCCTTTCTTGTGACAAGCTCTTGATTCGAGCGAGCAAATTTGCATTAAATTCGTTTGCCGTGCTAAGCGCACGATTGTCCGATGACAAGTTAATCCTACGCGAGCGGAAAGCGAAAATGACCAAGACGGAATTCCACAGTTACGGTTAAACCACCCTAGCTGCTATCTTGCCTCGTTTCTCAAGCTCACCGCACTTCTCGGCCGTCCCATCCCCAGTTTGATACTCCTTGCTGCCCTCCCCCTCCCCCCAAAGGCGAAGGGGTACCAATATTAATATCGCGAGAGCACTAATTGCTCCAGCCAAATACGTGGAATTCGCGGAGCGAAACCCCGGGATGCTCTTTGCGTTACATGCACGTTGTGTGTTGCGCCATCGATCGAGGAAACCATTATATTTGGAGTGGATTATAAGTGGGCGAGATCGGAAACGCGTTTCCTTCCGTTTACGGATACCGGTCTGAGATGCAAATTTGAATTCACCCTTCGATTCAGTTGCATCGTCAGTATACCACACTATCACAGCACTTGAAATACTCGCTTCCTATGTACGTTATATAAAAGTGCAATAAAGTAAGACTTTAATATGCGTCTAATCGAGCATACTGGACTACATAATGTTCATTAGCATAATATATGTTAAATCGGACGTTAACTATCGCGGTACGAAATTTACGTTCTTTGTAATTTTTATTTGCATTAAGTACGAACAATAAAAAAAGGGCGAGCAAATTTGCGAATACATTAAACCCGTTTGCTGCAACTTTCAACAATACGGTAGACCTGTTAGATAATTCAATGACAAATTAATTTTAATACTTGTATAACGTAAAACGTGGTTATGCATCTTGTAGAACTAGATTAAAAAAACAACAACGAAGTAATCCCATTGTCGTGATATCATTGGAAAAATGTCGCAGATTTCTGTCATAGATTATGAGGGGGAAATGTATATGGCTAATATTTTTTAGAATGCATTTTGGAAGTCTCACTTATCTCCGCAATATTCGTGCACGAAATCGAAAAAGACGGCGGTACTTTCTTCTTGGCTCTCGCCAACAGATGATGGCACTTGTAAAGTTCAAATCTCGTGTATAGCTGCTTGAGAGAGATCGTACTTTTATACGATCGGTCATCTGAAGTAACTGCTTCAAGTATCGTACAATATAACTATGATATAATACTGGTTTTGTTTTCTGTGTTAAAAGGTGAATGTTTTTATCTTTACGCAATTACATTTTATATAACAACATCTATATATTTTATAGCTATACAATATTTCTTGGAAAAGATAAATAACAATGTATTTCTATTGAATTACATAATATAGTAATAAATAATTAATTTTCTTCAACGTACGTACGAATCAAGAAAAGAACTGATTTATAATAATTTCTCTTTTTTACACTTATTTATTCATCCTTTTAAATCTGCTATCTATTCTATATTTAAACATTTTTAATATACATTTTATTCAAACTATATTTATAAAACAGGCCTATTCCATATCTTTACCTCTTTATTATATAAAACATTCATCTATTTATAAAATATCTATCTTTATTGTGTCACTTACACCTACCTTACTTTTTCTTACTTCTGTCTTATTTCTACCTAAACCTACTTCTTATCTACTTTTCTAAATATTTCCTTCCTTCTGTCTTTTCCTTATCTTTTTCTTCTTTTTCAATAATTCTATTTTTTTCAAAGTTTCCTTATTATCTTTACTCTTGTCTAAAAAAATCCTAGTTCTACAAACCATTCTTTATTTTCTGACATTTCCTTAGTGTTCACACAATGTACAGTTTTTTATTTCCCCAAAAATAAGTTTATAATAATGTTTAAATAATGTTTAAAATAGTAGCAACAGACAAATAAATATTAAACAATGTTTTTTTTTTATCTTGAATATCATAAATGTTTTTTAAATTCTTATAATTTTTCCCAATTTAGTATTGATTGGACTTTTTTATTTGTTTTCTTTCTTTGAGAATCGTCATCGATTTCTTAAAATTGTCACGCTGCCGCCACCTTGTATTCTGTTTGTGTTTGTTTTGGCTTTTTCTGTTTTGAAAACAACTTTTTATTGCTATTACACATTTTGATGCGGAAGACACGTTGAGAATAATAAAGTATTCGAATACCACAATAAATGAGGAATTCTCCAATTCTCGAAATAAATCTAATCAACTTCTTAACACAAAGAGATCATATGTAATTATACATGAAAAAGTTCTCTCCCCCCCCCCTCTCTCTCTGGAGAAGATAATATATTAATAATATCAAACAAAAATATACTTCACGAAATAGGTTTTCAGGTCCCTCGAACCGTTTCTAGATCTCGTAATTTTTTCGGTACTTGCTGAGAGCTTCGGGTTACATCGAAATAGATTTCTGATACTTCAGTCAAACGAAGCGGACACTAGCGAATCCCTTCCTAATGGACTCATGCATCGTTGAACATGCTCAACAAGATTGGCCGCACTTGATGCAATCGTACTTATTACGACAGAAATGATATTATCGATACGAAATATTTGAAGAAACTCGCTCTATCAATTCGCCCTCTTTTTCATCTCTCCCTCTCCTCCTGACCCGTTCCCATCTCTCGCGAGTGCATGTGATAGGATGCGCGCTTCAATTTCATTCGGTATTGCTGGGCTCTCTCACGTGCATTACGATGCAGTAGTCGCTGCAACAGCAGCAACGGCAACTGCAGCTTGTAATCTAGAAGCGGAGAACCGTGAGAATCGAAGGGTGAAGATGAAGCGCGGAAGTAGTCAAGGAAAGTGGGGTAACGTTTCCTCAACGCATATCTATATACACAGTTTCTGCACACGCGCCTGCATACGTGCAAAGCAGTCGCTGCTTGTACGAAAACAGCTGGCTACGGAAGGAAGCTTACCCCATTTCCGACCTTTCATCCCGCTTTACTGTTTTTCCATCTGGCTCTCTCTTTCTCTCTCAGAGCAAATCTCCGTGGCACTCTTGTCCCCCGAATACGCCCCGTTCTGAACCGGCTACACTGTCGTAAAACCACGTGCATGCGGCCATCGCGCGAGAGTTAATTGAACTTTATCACGTCAAACGATTCGGCTGGCGAAATTACTTCACAGTTGTTTAGTTTCGAATCACGTGGACGGACGGTGAAATCGATTGAGTGTGGTCTACTATCAATAGCGTTATATTCATCCGCGGCGGATGCAGCTTTTCTGCCATTTTATTGCGCAACCGGTGAGTTTTTTTAAAGATCGTAAAAAAATTCGGCCCCCTCCAACATTGGTTTCATAGAGGCAGAAAAAAATATCGCGATGGTCTTTTATTACTTCATTGTTTTCAATTGTACAAATACATTAATCAAATTCTAATTATGGATGTCAAATTATTATTATTAGCATTAGTCAAAAAGATTAAAATACACCTTGATATAATTAAAAACAATGAATAGATATAATGACATTTTTTCTTGTTCTCTTTCTCTTATTTAGAGATAATTTCATATTTTCAAGCAAAAATGTGTTGTAATGGTTCAGAAAGAAATTATAAACATATTTTTTGTTATGATAAAATTACACGTATAGCTATTCTGAGCACAAAGGTTTATTTCTTCATTATTTCCATGATAACATTACAGACTACAAAAGTGATTTTAATGTTAATACATGTTTTTAAGTTTTAAAAATAACTGTAGAAAAACACAAAATGTAAAAATAGCATGTATTAAGAGGTAGCTTTTTAAATCTACCAATTGAAATAACTGTCTGAGATGCAATTTATCGCAAAATATCTTTATCAAAACTTTATTAATTTTTAAATAAGTTTATATCTCTGTCTGATAAAAATGTATTCTAATAAGAGAGTTTCTTGCATTTTATTTAATATTTTTAAATAATAGTACTGAAAAACACATAAAATATAAAAATTGTGAACGGTATATTATTGATCATTGACTGCAAATAAAATTGTTTAGTTGTTGAGGTCATGAACTCATTTTTAGCAACATCATATTGTGATAATTGTACTTTCTTGAAATATTTATAAAAAATATATAATATTATGTAAAAAGTATCATGACGACTTTTATCTATACTAGACCACAACATTGCGCGCGCTTCGCGCGCGCCACTTAGCATTTTTATATTGAACATTGCACTTTTTTTTCTTCTGTAATATTACTCTCACACACTTTATCATATTTAATGCCCTTCTCTATCTCACGCTCTTTCTCCCACTCTCTAAATTATTAATTATAATATTAATGATATTAATTATATTATTTTCATATTGTTCAATATTACTCTTACACTTTACTTTCTTATTTAATCCTCTTCTTTATCTCTCACGCTCTCCCACTCTCCTCCCTCCACCCCTCTCTCACTCACTAAACACAAATTAGTGATTATATTATATTTTCATGTTTCTCAATATCACTCTTACATACTTTATCTCCATACTTAATCCCCTTTAAATAAATTAAAAATTATAATATATTATATGTAATGTTACCTGTTAATTTTCAATCAATTTTCAAAACTTTCACTTTCTGGCGAACTCTTTAGAAAATTATTGTACGCGTCCGGAACTATAGGAAAACTGTGTTAAAATAAATAGAATTCTCGATATTCGATTAGCATTTCCCGTCAACCCTCAAAATTCAAGTTTTCCGGAAAATATAATTGTTTAAAAAATGTTTTAATTAATTATATCACCTGAATTCTATAGCAAATTATTGTACGCGTCCGGAACTATGTGAGAATTACGTTAAAATAAATAGATCAGTCGATATTTGATTAGCATTTCAGGTCTAGCTTTAAAAATTCAAGTTTTCCGGGCAAAATAATTGTTAAAGAATGTTTTTATTAATTATAACACCGTAACTTTCCAAAAACTATTGTACGCGTCCAGAACTATATGAAAACTGCGTTAAAATAAATAGAACTGTTGATATTCGATTTGCATTTCACGTCTAGCCCTTAAAATTCAAGTTTTTCGAACAAAATAATTGTTTAAAAAATGTTTTAATTAATTATATTACCAAAACTCTTTAGAAAATTATTGTACGCGTCTGAAACTATATGAGAACTGCGTTAAAATAAATAAAACTGTCGATATTCGATTAGCATTTCACGTCTAGTCCTCAAAAATCAAGTTTTCCGGGGAAAACAACTGTTTAAACAATGTTTTAATTAATTAAAACACCGTATCTTTTTAAAAAACTATTGTACGCGTCCAAAACTATATGAAAAATGCGTTTAAATAAATAGAACTGTTGATATTCGATTAGCATTTCACGTCTAGCTCTCAAAATTCAAGTTTTTCGGGTGAAATAGTTGTTTAAAAAATGTTTTAATTAATTATATTACCGGAACTCTTTAGAAACTTATTGTACGCGTCCGGAACTATATGAGAATTGCGTTAAAATAAATAGAACTGTCGATATTTGAACAGCATCTCACCTTTAGCCCTCAAAAGTCAAGTTTTTCGGGCAAAATAATTGTTTAAAAAATGTTTTAATTAATTATAACACCGTAACTTTTTAAAAAACTCTTGTAGGCGTCCAGAACTATATGAGAATTACGTTAAAATACATAGATCTGTCGATATTCGATTAGAATTTCAGGCCTAGCCCTAAAATACAAGTTTTTCGGGCAAAATAATTGTTTAAAAATTGTTCTAATTAATTATATCACCTGAACTTTATAGAAACATATTGTAAGCGTCCCGAACTATATGAGAATTACGTTAAAATAATTAGATCTGTCGATATTCGATTAGCACTTGTCGGGTAGCCTTAGAAATTCAAGTTTTTCAAGCATAATAATTGTTTAAAAAATGTTCTAATTAATTATATCACCGGAACTTTATAGAAACATATTGTACGCGTCCCGAACTATATGAGAATTACGTTAAAATAAATAGATCTGTCGATATTCAAGTAGCACTTGACGTGTAGCCTTAAAAATTCAAGTTTTTCGGGCAAAATAATTGTTTAAAAAATGTTCTAATTAATTATATCACCTGAACTTTATAGAAACATATTGTACGCGTCCCGAACTATATGAGAATTATGTTAAAATAATTAGATCTGTCGATATTCGATTAGCACTTGTCGTGTAGCCTTAGAAATTCAAGTTTTTCAAACAAAATAATTGTTTAAAAAATGTTTTAATTAATTATATCACCGGAACTTTACAGAAACACATTGTACGCGTCCCAAACTATATGAGAATTACGTTAAAATAAATAGATCTGTCGATATTCGATTAGCACTTGTCGTGTAGCCATAAAAATTCAAGTTTTTCGGGCAAAATAATTGTTTAAAAAATGTTCTAATTAATTATATCACCTGAACTTTATAGAAACATATTGTACGCGTCCCGAACTATATGAGAATTACGTTAAAATAATTAGATCTATCGATATTCGATTAGCACTTGTCGTGTAGCCTTAGAAATTCAAGTTTTTCAAGCAAAATAATTGTTTAAAAAATGTTTTAATTAATTATATCACCTGAACTTTGTAGAAACATATTGCACGCTTCCCGAACTATATGAGAATTAAGTTCAAATAAATAGATCTGTCGATATTCAAATAGCACTTGTCGTGTAGCCTTAGAAATTCAAGTTTTTCAAGCAAAATAATTGTTTAAAAAATGTTCTAATTAATTATATCACCGGAACTTTATAGAAACATATTGTACGCGTCCCGAACTATATGAGAATTACGTTAAAATAATTAGATCTGTCGATATTCGATTAGCACTTGTCGTGTAGCCTTAGAAATTCAAGTTTTTCAAGCAAAATAATTGTTTAAATAATGTTCTAATTAATTATATCACCGGAACTTTACAGAAACATATTGTACGCGTCCCGAACTATATGAGAATTACGTTCAAATAAATAGATCTGTCGATATTCGATTAGCACTTGTCGTGTAGCCTTAGAAATTCAAGTTTTTCAAGCAAAATAATTGTTTAAAAAATGTTCTAATTAATTATATCACCGGAACTTTACAAAAACGTATTGTACGCGTCCCGAACTATATGAGAATTACGTTCAAATAAATAGATCTGTCGATATTCGATTAGCACTTGTCGTGTAGCCTTAGAAATTCAAGTTTTTCAAGCAAAATAATTGTTTAAATAATGTTCTAATTAATTATATCACCGGAACTTTACAGAAACATATTGTACGCGTCCCGAACTATATGAGAATTACGTTAAAATACATAGATCTGTCGATATTCGATTAGCACTTGTCGTGTAGCCTCAAAAATTCAAGTTTTTCGGGCAAAATAATTGTTTAAAAAATGTTTTAATGAATTATATCACCTGAACTTTGTAGAAACATATTGTACGCGTCCCGAACTATATGAGAATTACGTTAAAATACATAGATCTGTCGATATTCGATTAGCACTTGTCGTGTAGCCTCAAAAATTCAAGTTTTTTGGGCAAAATAATTGTTTAAAAAATGTTTTAATTAATTATATCACCTGAACTTTATAGAAACATATTGTAAGCGTCCCGAACTATATGAGAATTACGTTAAAATAATTAGATCTGTCGATATTCGATTAGCACTTGTCGGGTAGCCTTAGAAATTCAAGTTTTTCAAGCATAATAATTGTTTAAAAAATGTTCTAATTAATTATATCACCGGAACTTTATAGAAACATATTGTACGCGTCCCGAACTATATGAGAATTACGTTAAAATAAATAGATCTGTCGATATTCAAGTAGCACTTGACGTGTAGCCTTAAAAATTCAAGTTTTTCGGGCAAAATAATTGTTTAAAAAATGTTCTAATTAATTATATCACCTGAACTTTATAGAAACATATTGTACGCGTCCCGAACTATATGAGAATTATGTTAAAATAATTAGATCTGTCGATATTCGATTAGCACTTGTCGTGTAGCCTTAGAAATTCAAGTTTTTCAAACAAAATAATTGTTTAAAAAATGTTTTAATTAATTATATCACCGGAACTTTACAGAAACACATTGTACGCGTCCCAAACTATATGAGAATTACGTTAAAATAAATAGATCTGTCGATATTCGATTAGCACTTGTCGTGTAGCCATAAAAATTCAAGTTTTTCGGGCAAAATAATTGTTTAAAAAATGTTCTAATTAATTATATCACCTGAACTTTATAGAAACATATTGTACGCGTCCCGAACTATATGAGAATTACGTTAAAATAATTAGATCTATCGATATTCGATTAGCACTTGTCGTGTAGCCTTAGAAATTCAAGTTTTTCAAGCAAAATAATTGTTTAAAAAATGTTTTAATTAATTATATCACCTGAACTTTGTAGAAACATATTGCACGCTTCCCGAACTATATGAGAATTAAGTTCAAATAAATAGATCTGTCGATATTCAAATAGCACTTGTCGTGTAGCCTTAGAAATTCAAGTTTTTCAAGCAAAATAATTGTTTAAAAAATGTTCTAATTAATTATATCACCGGAACTTTATAGAAACATATTGTACGCGTCCCGAACTATATGAGAATTACGTTAAAATAATTAGATCTGTCGATATTCGATTAGCACTTGTCGTGTAGCCTTAGAAATTCAAGTTTTTCAAGCAAAATAATTGTTTAAATAATGTTCTAATTAATTATATCACCGGAACTTTACAGAAACATATTGTACGCGTCCCGAACTATATGAGAATTACGTTCAAATAAATAGATCTGTCGATATTCGATTAGCACTTGTCGTGTAGCCTTAGAAATTCAAGTTTTTCAAGCAAAATAATTGTTTAAAAAATGTTCTAATTAATTATATCACCGGAACTTTACAAAAACGTATTGTACGCGTCCCGAACTATATGAGAATTACGTTCAAATAAATAGATCTGTCGATATTCGATTAGCACTTGTCGTGTAGCCTTAGAAATTCAAGTTTTTCAAGCAAAATAATTGTTTAAATAATGTTCTAATTAATTATATCACCGGAACTTTACAGAAACATATTGTACGCGTCCCGAACTATATGAGAATTACGTTAAAATACATAGATCTGTCGATATTCGATTAGCACTTGTCGTGTAGCCTCAAAAATTCAAGTTTTTCGGGCAAAATAATTGTTTAAAAAATGTTTTAATGAATTATATCACCTGAACTTTGTAGAAACATATTGTACGCGTCCCGAACTATATGAGAATTACGTTAAAATACATAGATCTGTCGATATTCGATTAGCACTTGTCGTGTAGCCTCAAAAATTCAAGTTTTTTGGGCAAAATAATTGTTTAAAAAATGTTTTAATTAATTATATCACCTGAACTTTATAGAAACATATTGTAAGCGTCCCGAACTATATGAGAATTACGTTAAAATAATTAGATCTGTCGATATTCGATTAGCACTTGTCGGGTAGCCTTAGAAATTCAAGTTTTTCAAGCATAATAATTGTTTAAAAAATGTTCTAATTAATTATATCACCGGAACTTTATAGAAACATATTGTACGCGTCCCGAACTATATGAGAATTACGTTAAAATAAATAGATCTGTCGATATTCAAATAGCACTTGACGTGTAGCCTTAAAAATTCAAGTTTTTCGGGCAAAATAATTGTTTAAAAAATGTTCTAATTAATTATATCACCTGAACTTTATAGAAACATATTGTACGCGTCCCGAACTATATGAGAATTACGTTAAAACAATTAGATCTGTCGATATTCGATTAGCACTTGTCGTGTAGCCTTAGAAATTCAAGTTTTTCAAGCATAATAATTGTTTAAAAAATGTTCTAATTAATTATATCACCGGAACTTTATAGAAACATATTGTACGCGTCCCGAACTATATGAGAATTACGTTAAAATAATTAGATCTGTCGATATTCGATTAGCACTTGTCGTGTAGCCTTAGAAATTCAAGTTTTTCAAGCAAAATAATTGTTTAAATAATGTTCTAATTAATTATATCACCGGAACTTTACAGAAACATATTGTACGCGTCCCGAACTATATGAGAATTACGTTCAAATAAATAGATCTGTCGATATTCGATTAGCACTTGTCGTGTAGCCTTAGAAATTCAAGTTTTTCAAGCAAAATAATTGTTTAAAAAATGTTCTAATTAATTATATCACCGGAACTTTACAAAAACGTATTGTACGCGTCCCGAACTATATGAGAATTACGTTCAAATAAATAGATCTGTCGATATTCGATTAGCACTTGTCGTGTAGCCTTAGAAATTCAAGTTTTTCAAGCAAAATAATTGTTTAAATAATGTTCTAATTAATTATATCACCGGAACTTTACAGAAACATATTGTACGCGTCCCGAACTATATGAGAATTACGTTAAAATACATAGATCTGTCGATATTCGATTAGCACTTGTCGTGTAGCCTCAAAAATTCAAGTTTTTCGGGCAAAATAATTGTTTAAAAAATGTTTTAATGAATTATATCACCTGAACTTTGTAGAAACATATTGTACGCGTCCCGAACTATATGAGAATTACGTTCAAATAAATAGATTTGTCGATATTCGATTAGCACTTGTCGTGTAACCTTAGAAATTCAAGTTTTTTGGGCAAAATAATTGTTTAAAAAATGTTTTAATTAATTATATCACCTGAACTTTGTAGAAACATATTGCACGCTTCCCGAACTATATGAGAATTAAGTTCAAATAAATAGATCTGTCGATATTCGATTAGCACTTGTCGTGTAGCCTTAGAAATTCAAGTTTTTCGGGCAAAATAATTGTTTAAAAAATGTTTTAATTAATTATATTACCTGAACTTTATAGAAACATATTGTAAGCGTCCCGAACTATATGAGAATTACGTTCAAATAAATAGATCTGTCGATATTCGATTAGCACTTGTCGTGTAGCCTTAGAAATTCAAGTTTTTCAAGCAAAATAATTGTTTAAAAAATGTTCTAATTAATTATATCACCGGAACTTTACAAAAACGTATTGTACGCGTCCCGAACTATATGAGAATTACGTTCAAATAAATAGATCTGTCGATATTCGATTAGCACTTGTCGTGTAGCCTTAGAAATTCAAGTTTTTCAAGCAAAATAATTGTTTAAAAAATGTTCTAATTAATTATATCACCGGAACTTTACAAAAACGTATTGTACGCGTCCCGAACTATATGAGAATTACGTTCAAATAAATAGATCTGTCGATATTCGATTAGCACTTGTCGTGTAGCCTTAGAAATTCAAGTTTTTCAAGCAAAATAATTGTTTAAATAATGTTCTAATTAATTATATCACCGGAACTTTACAGAAACATATTGTACGCGTCCCGAACTATATGAGAATTACGTTAAAATACATAGATCTGTCGATATTCGATTAGCACTTGTCGTGTAGCCTCAAAAATTCAAGTTTTTCGGGCAAAATAATTGTTTAAAAAATGTTTTAATGAATTATATCACCTGAACTTTGTAGAAACATATTGTACGCGTCCCGAACTATATGAGAATTACGTTCAAATAAATAGATTTGTCGATATTCGATTAGCACTTGTCGTGTAACCTTAGAAATTCAAGTTTTTTGGGCAAAATAATTGTTTAAAAAATGTTTTAATTAATTATATCACCTGAACTTTGTAGAAACATATTGCACGCTTCCCGAACTATATGAGAATTAAGTTCAAATAAATAGATCTGTCGATATTCGATTAGCACTTGTCGTGTAGCCTTAGAAATTCAAGTTTTTCGGGCAAAATAATTGTTTAAAAAATGTTTTAATTAATTATATCACCTGAACTTTATAGAAACATATTGTAAGCGTCCCGAACTATATGAGAATTACGTTCAAATAAATAGATCTGTCGATATTCGATTAGTACTTGTCGTGTAGCCTTAGAAATTCAAGTTTTTCAAACAAAATAATTGTTTAAAAAATGTTTTAATTAATTATATCACCGGAACTTTACAGAAACATATTGTACGCGTCCCGAACTATATGAGAATTTCGTTAAAATAAATAGATCTGTCAATATTCGAATAGCACTTGACGTGTAGCCTTAGAAATTCAAGTTTTTCGGGCAAAAGAATTGTTTAAAAAATGTTTTAATTAATTATAACGCCGTAACTCTTTAAAAAACCATTATACGCGTACAGAACTATATGAAAACTGCGTTGAAATAGACATAATTGTCAACATTCGATTTGCATTTCACGTCTAGCGCAAAAATTCAAGTTTTTCGGGCAAAATAATTGTTTAAAAAATGTTTTAATTAATTATATTACCGGAACTCTTTAGAAATTTATTGTACGCGTCCGGAACTATATAAGAATTCCGTTAAAATAAATAGAACTGTCGATATTTGAACAGCATCTCATCTTTAGCCCTCAAAAGTCAAGTTTTTCGGACAAAATAATTGTTTAAAAAAGAGAGACGGGGAGAGACCGGGAGAGACGGGGAGAGACGGGGAGAGACGGGAGAGACCGGGAGAGGCAAAGAATGTTTCTATTGTGTTTAAAATAAAGTAATAAGAAAAATAAAGATGGCTTTTATTTTATTGAAAAAAAGGAACTTTAAAAGTCTTTTGAATGGATTTCTAAATCCATGGCAGCTTTTAGAAAAAAAAGTTAGAAGTAATAAAAAACGTTAATAAATGAATATTAGATTTATTAAAAATAGATAAATGCTTATTCAAAAATAAAATAAAAAGAGCAACAGTAAAGCAAGGCTCTTGAAAGTTAAACAACGAAAACAAAGAAAATTTCAACAAAACGTAACATAAGAATAGAGAGCTACAGCAACGCGTGGCAGGGCATAGCTAGTACATATACATATATAATGCATTTAACAAATAAACAGATTAATAGCATATAACAAGTTTTATGCATATATACTGTTATTGGCAAGTAATTTTGTATAACAAATTCTATATACTGTCACGTAGCAGTATCTCAAAGCGAGTTAGCTACGGAGACAGTTAGTATTATTACAACTTCGCCGGAAATTATTTTGCCGAGGCTAAAAAGATTGGGGAAGATTCGCGTGAGGAATAAATCTCTAGACGGATGCGTGCGTGCAACGTTTCTCTGGTCGAGCTACGCAGCAGGAGTAATGAGCGATCAAGAAACTGCAAGATAAATGTCTATGAAGAATATTGGGCAACGGATGGTTGGTACGATAAAAAATGATCGTCTGGTCATTATAACTTTGCGTTATGATAAAAAAATGATGAAAAAAGGATAGATTATAGGCTTTCTTATGCTATATCTTATGCTGTTATATACATGTAATGAATGGAGAAGAGTCAAATGAAAATTGGAATAACGTATAGTTAGCTCGCGGTAACAAAATTGTAGTCAAAATAAGTGTAAATGAGACAGAGACATAAATCTCAGTTAACGTAATGAATTTTCCGGAAAGAACAGGCATTTAGAACATATTCAGGAAGACGGAGGTTCATTAGCTCGCTATTTAAAATTTGCCTGTGTATAAGTAACGAAACTCAATAGAGAGAATAAATTATTCTGTCAGATTGGTTCATTCTATACGTCATAATCGCTTGATTAATGATTCGGCCATTAACTATACCGCGTCGCATACGTATAAAATATGGTTATCGGTCGGCGAAATAAACGGCATCGCCTTGAGCAAATTGTAACATCATCCGCAGGTCACCGCGTCGAGCTTCCGCATTAAGAAACTTAGCAATTTTTCTGACGTTCCCAAATGAATGCATTTTCCGACTTCGTCGTAAGGAGGATTAACGATACCGTTTGGAATTGCAGCTCACATTAATTTATCGTCACTCTGAGGGCCGTAGATATGTTAGAAAAATCGATAAAAGGCGAAATTATGGCAAATTGCACTATTTGTTGAAATATTTTCCAAAGTACATTGTCAGTTATTATTATCATTATAAATAATGCTTCTCGACATGGAAATTCAAGCTTATTATAAGTCTATCTTATTATTTAAATGTGAGTTTTAATATTCAATATTAATTTGAAAATCTAGAAAAACAGGGAATAATATATTTCTTACAAATTTAATCTTTTAAAAATTACTATCTTAAAATTAAAAATACTACCTTATGTTAATCAATATTATATATAACTACTTATATAAAACATATACTTATTTTTATCACAATTAGCTTTATATTGCAATTAAAAAGTTTTAATTTAAAAAACTGATAAATTTTAAAATGACTGATGTTAATTGAGATAATCATGTAAAAAGAGAAAGAAAAGCATTTATATGTTTTACATTTTAAAATACTTTATTGTATACGTGTGTAGACTTAATTTTATTTCACAGCATCATGAGGTCTCTTTTCATGTATAGTCTATAAAAAACTGAAAAGTCTTTTCATTTGTTTCATCATAATAATCTAGATGTTAATGCTCGATTCACCGGTTGCCTTATCCAACGAGAGCAAATATCTGAAACTCTTCTACCGTTTATTTTCTGTCTCCTCTCGAATGCAAGGTGCATCATGCCGGCGGCATACCTTTGCGAACGTATGCAACTGCGCCTGAAAATAAACCGCGCCAGGCTGAAGCGTAGTGAGCTCGAAAAATGCGAAACGACATTGGCTGGGATGGCGCGGTAGGGACTTTGAGACGAAGGTATGACATTTTCGTAAGCTTCTCGTCGCACGGCGCGTCGGAGTCGCGGGTGACATTTTGTGGGTGAAATGGCAAGACAACGAGCCGGCAAGTAAAGTAAAATGTCATTGTCGCGACTTGTCACACGCTCATTGGGAGATCCCGCAGCGAAGGGAGTGAACCGAAAGAGGGTGAAACGAAAGTTTCGCTAGGAACGCGCAACATAAAGAATGCAACTAAAATATTAAGCAGAGTTTCGATAATTATCAAGTTACAGCCTAATGAAATATTCAATATTACTATTAGCGACAATTTTGGATTTGAATTTTAAATTGCAAATGTAATAAAAATAATTATAATAAACTATAACGAATAATCGAAACAATTTACCACCAACTTCTAGAAATAAAAGAATTCTATATTATTACAGATATATACAAGAGTATATGCATTATTGCTAAGTTCTAAATTATTAATTATACTCAGAGTCATACAAATGTAAATCATAAGAATTTTTGTTATGTTATATCGATCATCAACGTTAGACCAAATATTTAAAGAATTTTGTAAATACAATATTTTTTTATTTTATTCTTTGCAATTTCTCTTTTTCTCTCTTTATTAGTTTATTACAAGTATTTAAAACGTTTTTATTAAAATGTTTATTATTTTGCAAAATTTTGAGGAAATTAACATTTAAAAATTATCTAAAAAAAATATGATTGTTTTTAGTAATAATAATTGATTGCATGATCGCAATAAACACTTGTAATAATAAGCACAAGAAAAATATAAATAATAATGGAATAAAAACGCTTCTATCAATTAAAAATCATTTGTCTAAATTAATTTTCTAAATGTCTGAAATAATGCCTGATATAAGTGAAAAAGACGTAACATACAGTTCTTGTGTAGAAAAACTTGACTACATAAAATTAAACCTCGTTTTAATGAATATGAGATAAGTCAACGGCGAATGCACTAGCTATTAACCACGCTAGCAGTAATTGCCACCTCCTTGTGAAATTTCGCGCGTCAGCGTCGTGTTCCAACTCGTCTACGGGAGAGACAAATTAAGAGAGAGCCAAATGGTCCACTAGCAGTGCCGGTTTTTTTCCCTCATACATCATTAAACTAAAATGGCGCCAAAGAAAAGTCGTGTATGGCATGCATTTGTTTAAAAGAAAACCTACAGATTTACATATGCGTATATTTCATTAGCTTTCGTAACCTCCATAAAATAAAATTTTTATAACATCTAATTTGTAGATATTAAATAATTTCTATCCTATTATATCCATATTTTTACTAACGTCTACTATTTATTAAAAAATATAATTATTTATATAATAAAATGCAAATTTTTTAGATCAACTAAATTTATTAAATTAAACACATTTTATTTATTATTAATTAAATATCTTTTTAGAAATTTAGACACGGAATTTAGATAATTGCATATTGCATTATAGCTTTGCTGAATTTCGCTTATGTTAAGTTGGATCTTCTTAAGATAATCTCATGTGTTACATTTTGCATTAGCCTCTTTCACTACTGTTAGTATGAAACAATATTTTAATAAATAAAATGAATAATATACTCATCAAACTCAGCAAATGTACAATTTACAAAGATGTAGTCAATATATTAAATTGTACTGTGAATATTGCATTATCGAAAAAAATGTCTCGCCTGTGCTGTCTCACTTAACTGGAATATTACTCGCGAAGTTTTTATTTCGACCGCAAAACCCGATCTGGTTCATAATTCTGAGTACAGACGCCGCACTACAAAGGCGCAAAAAAAGTGTCAGTTACAACGAAATTCCATTAGCGTCAGTTTTCACCGCTTTTAAGTATTTCCTTTGAATTTCTCTTGTACTAAACCGCCCGACTGCAGTGCTTGCGCGGCGAGTTTACGTTCAAAGCAAAACGGAATAAGAGCGGATATATTTTTATGTCTACCCGACTTTCCGCTGCACGTTGCAGCCTCCCGCACGCGCACACGATTACAAATTATTAAACGCTTAACGTTTCACTATAGAGTCAGAGTCCAGAAGAATGCTCACACAGACTTGGACATTAATGCTTTCTTCTGACAAAGACGGACCACGCGACGTCCTGGCGAAGGAATATAAACTCAATTGCCACTTCTTCGATAAAACGTCATGTGATTTCCTTTTTCTGGTCAAAAGGGAAAATTAATGTGTACACCATGGAAAGATGTGGGCACGAATTTCATGAATTTTTCATACGATCCTCGAAATAACTGTCTTTTCATGAGAAACTACATCATTTTATTACTTTGCAAAATGTACAAAGCAATAAAGTAAAAGGATTTGTAAATCAAATTGATCCCGCCTCGTATTGTTATCATAATAACATATTATATATATATGTAATATAACATAATTTTACAGAAGTATAAAGTAAAAAATACGAGTGAAGTAAAAAAGGCAAAATAAAAAGTGAAATCAAAATCAAGTTTGTCATTATAAAGGGAAAATATTTTCGTTAATAAAAATATGTGTTCTCACGATGCAATTATAATAATATTTTATTTTCATACATTCAATTATTGCCTTTTTCATATTTAATTTTAATAACTATCGCATACACATTGATGCCATGCGACAAGATAAGCAACTTCGTATCTGACCCAGACCAAAACTACGGTGTTCTCCACTGCGTCAACGTCGAAGCTGAAATTGGAAAGCGTTTTACGACGATGGGGTCGGCAACATTGGTATGCGGCAAATATCCGGATTGACCGTGCAGTCTTCGACGTATCAAAGCAATTGACGTTACACGAGCGGTTGCGCCGCGTGAATTACTAAGCGGGATCTCACTAAGGATCGTGCCGCAAGGTTGAATCTCGGTTAGGAATAAGGCAATGGACTGGAACGAGAGAGAGAGAGAGAGAGAGAGAGAGAGAGAGAGAGAGAGAGAGAGAGAGAGAGAGAGGGTGAAACGAAAAAAAATAGAGAAGAGCAAGTTAAGGAGCAGGGAAGATAGAGAGAAAGAGACAGAGAACGGAGAGCGGAGAACGCCTTGACGTTCGACGATTCAATCAACGCAGCACATTGTCGACGTCGGGGGTTGGAGGACGTCACCCGTCGGCGGATATTCTTGGGGGGTCGAGATATGAAAAATGATGTCTGACGGGGAAGAGGAAGGGCTGAAGGGTAAGAAGATCGGGAAGAATACGCATTCTGCCGAGGGATGTTTGACAGATATCTTGGCGCTGGCCCGCGAGCGTGTGTTGCGGCGTTGTGGGTTCGTGTAAAGAGCGCATAAGCAGCGAGCGTGTATTAGCTCGATACACACCCCAGCTGGCGAGACAACCGAACGTTATACTATGAGATTGGCCCGGTTTTATTTTGGCCAATTTTCTTCTATTTATTTATCAGCGAGCAAGAAAGTTTCCCTTCCGCATTTCTTCTCGCCGTCCAGAAAACTTCGTCTCGCTTCATGTCGCGCGTAATAGTAAACGGAGAGTCAAGTCGATAAATGATGCACCAAATATAAGATAAGTTTGGTTAAAGTACTTTCGCAAAGTAACGTCTCATAGCATTCTAAGAGATGCATTTATTAAATATATCCTATATGTATCCATTAAACATAATTATTTTTATCTCGACGTTACGTTTTTTTTCCCCGAGTGCCTCCAAAAGCATTTTTTTTTTTATTTGGAAAATGTATGATTTACATGGGCACTAGACTTCCTCGCAATTTTACAGCGTCGATCGAAACTATATAGCCACTCGTATTTTTCTAGTGAAAGGAAAACCTCGCAATCCGTGCGACACGTATAACATGTGTGCACAGTTTCTTTATATACCGAATTGTTTTTTGTCGTTCGTGGCAGCTAGCTGTTAATCGATAAATACAATCAGGTGGTTTTTTTTTTAACACAAAAGACTAAAGAACAGAAAACTGACAGCTTCAGATATAGCTTGTCCAACAGTATCCGCGACGTAACGACATTCTTAATTGTTTCCGTTTTGATAGGTTGTATATTATTTAATTTTCTGTCACATGATTGTTTCTTTCTTGTAAAAAGACGCAATCTGGTAGACACATATAAAACGTGCTGTCAACGTCGCTTTGCACGATAACCTATAACTTATCAGCTTCGGAAGTAACAAGAATATGCCATAGGCTATTACTGACCTACTTAAGTTAACGGCCAACAATATCGGAAGTACGTTTATTTTCGAAGCTGATAAGCTTCGATCGTTTTAGCGCAAAGTAACGCAATCTTCGATGAAAGGACTGTTTGTTTTGAATAATGAAGCAGTTTAAAATTTAGTACAAAACTACAAATTTGTTGTAAACAAGCAGAGGCTTTTGAGTTAGTATAGGATGGTGGTAACTTAAGTACTCAACTTATGATGAATACTTGGTTTAAGATATCAAGCGCTTCCAATAGATTGCAGCAAGTTAAACTAAATAACATCCACAAAGTTGCACGTATATAAAATGCATTTAAATATAGTACATACACGTTTTGTTTATTACTATTCATATTACGTGCTTATGGATTTTTCTCTATTATTTTTTTAATTGATATTGATATTGATGTTTGTAATATTTAATAAAAAAGGAATCAGATTTATATTGATACAAAGATTGCGCTATTGAGTTCGATAACACAATTCAACAAGAAGTAATTTTTTTAACGTCAGAATAAAACTAGTTATTTTCCATAGTTTTTTTTAAGTTTTATTTCGATTTTTTTATTTTTAAATTGTAATTTGTTGTAATTTCAAAAATACTCCAATTACCATCGATTTTTGGAATTTGCCTGAACCTAAGACAGGATCCAACGGATATATATGAATCATTTATAACAACGACTGTTTTCGTAATCAGCACGGCCGGTTGACAGGAGGTGCACATTACAGCTTACACGTAAGTGGGAGGCACTTCTTATTGCACATAACTGGGTTAATGATAATGCGCTAGACAAATAAGTCGTAGAACGCGGGCTTTAGGAATTACGTATCTGTCCG
Organism: Monomorium pharaonis; assembly: GCF_013373865.1. Lineage (NCBI taxonomy): Eukaryota > Metazoa > Arthropoda > Insecta > Hymenoptera > Formicidae > Monomorium > Monomorium pharaonis. The sequence continues at coordinate 23,411,611 of NC_050472.1, read as the reverse complement.
TCCACGAGAACACAAACGACCGGGGATAGCGTTATCTGTATTTGACATTCGTTACGATGATTGCCTTTGTAATTAGCGCGTCCGTGGTTGACGAGCGATTACAATTAACAGGACATTCCTTGTTTAGGCAAAACCGGTTCAATCGGCTCTTGTTGGGCTCATTAATGCGATCGTGTGTTTTGTCGGTGGCTGATGCGTTTGATGGTGGTCGTAAAACGTCGAACCAAAGAGAGTACGATAGAGACAGAGGACTAGAGAGGTGGGATAGAGAAAGAGAGGAAGAGACAGAGGGACATACAGAGTAAAACATTCCCATAGGAAAGTGTGCGGGGGTAAGCCGCGGTGAACAATAATTATGCCAATTGTACTACTGGGAGCTAATTATCTGTCTGTACAACTTGCATCGAATTCACCGACTATTTCGTTCTCTGTCCACGGCAAACTTTGATGCTGCGAACAGATGCTTATCTTTGCGTTCTCTGATAATGCGATGATACTAACTTGTAACTCGATCCGGATTAGATGATCTTCCTATTATACGAACAGTTTGGCAACAGGTTCGTTTAACAATATAACACGTGCATAACATACAAAAGTAAAATATTTGTGGCATTTTAATGCTGGTTATGTTAAAATTATCAGAATCATTCAAAATTATTAATATTTGAATGAATTTAATGCATTTGTTTTTCACTGTGTATTTTGTAAACATTGTTTCTGAAATAAATGCAATTTAATAAATAACATTTTAGTTAAATAAAATTAACACAATATCGTCAAGTAATATTTACTGTACAATAAAATTAAATTTTTCTATAGCAATGACTTATTGGCAAATTGTCCATTTCTTAATTCTCGATTTTAATTAAAATTAGCTTTCAAACCAAATTGACAGAAAACTGTTTTAAATTAAAAGCAAATCTTTTCTATTTTAGTAAATTAATTCTTATGATCGATATATCTTTAAACATATCAATGTCTTTTCTATTTCTGTTAATTTATATTGTTACAATGTTATTTTAGTTTTTAGTCAAGATTTATCTTTCAATCACTAAATGATTTCTAGATTGTGACATATGTAATTTGAAAATAATTGTAATTCTTTATTACGTATATTTCGGTAATTTTTCAATTAAAATTAAAATTATACATTTTATGGCAATTCATATACGCTCTATAATTTTAAATGTAGTTAAGTACCAATATTCACGCGAAATATTCACGGAAAAATAAATTTTTAATTGTAACAAGGCAAAACAAAATTAAACGCTAATTGAATTTGTCTTTCGTGTGAATACGATAATTATTAGCTTGGAAATATTATCGCAACCCTTTTTAGCAGAACAATGCTCTTATTCAGTGTAATAAAACATTGAATATAATATGAGTAAACGAGTTTTATGTATTAAAATCTAAAAAAGATAGAGGGCAATATTCTAAAATTTTCTGAAATTTATTAAACACTAAATTTATTAAAAAATAAAAATAAAAAATACAAGAATAAATTAATTTTAGAATAAACCGTAAAAATAAAATTAAATGTGTGTGTGTATGTACTTTTGAATATATTTCTAAATGTAATGATAAACAGCAACGAATATTTTTATTTCGTAAAAATAGGTACAAGAGAAAATAACTTTGTCGCTGAATTGTATACGCTGTGTATACGCTTTAGCGTGTACATTTTCTTCACTACATACGTCAATTTTTTTTTAATTTTCAACACCATCATACGCACAACGATCGAAGAGTGAATGACGTGCGTTAGACGTTTCAACCGCGAACGTTAGGCAAGCGATTATTACTATATCATGGCCATTCAACAGTAACCGCTGCTACGCTTAGAATTTTCCAATATTTACATCAGAATATTCAACGTTTTCCAGCAAGCTGCTAGAAAACTTGAATAACCAATACTTGTTTTGTTGCTGGCTTTAATATATCTATCTTTAATAAACGCGAACATCGCGCAAACTGGCCAATTTTCGTTTATGACGCTTTGTTTTGCGAATTATCAGCATGGCATATATTGTTATGATATCATAAACAGTGATTCTTTTTTTACGTCTATCTCTTGCTTTGAGGAAGAAACAATCGAAATTTTTTACTTAAATAGTTTCACACTGAAAACAAAAATAGAGATATTCTGTAATGAAATTATTCGTAAATAATTGAAATTTGTTTTTGGCAATGCACAAACAACATTCATAATTTACATTCAAAAATGTAAAACTTTTATTTGTGAAAATATGTTAAGTATAGATGAAATTTATTTATTAAATTATATAACGTATTTCTTTTCTGATATTACTAATCAATAAAATATTTCAAAGATGTAAACGGTATGTAACGAAATTTTTATTTCTTATTTCACCATATTTAATTATAATTAATTTAAATTTACTATTTTTTAAAAATAATTGTAATTAATATATAAGACAAAAATAAATATTACATTGTCTTTTAATCGATTAACATCGTTAAGTTAAATGAAAGCACGGTGCTCGGCTATTAAGCTACATGGAAAATTTCACGCGATACCTTCGATGTAGTCGTAGTCGAAGCAGCACGTCGAATACAGTTGCCTCTCTCGGATAAGTTATTATATCGGAAAATCGCTTGGCCGCGCTCGTATCTTGTTAAAATATTTGAGCACCTTCGAGCTACACAGACGGGTAAATACGAATCACTGTCTTTTCGTTTTTCTTCGTAAGCCATCGGTCGTGAACTACGAGTAATTACGCGCCGATATATATAGGTATACGGCACATATTGCGTCGGCCGGGAAAAAAAACACTATTTTTTATTCATATCGTACTACGTGCAAGTCTAAAGACCCATTTCTTTAGGCGGAGCAATTTCAGGCGATGCATCTAGTCATGTAAGAGACGCTTACGTATATAACTCGTAATGTAATTTTAATTTCTTATTACAGGTGTGTGTGTGGGTGTGTGACATTATATGATTGCATATTCATGCCACTGCTTTTTATCCACCTTTCTAAGTGTTTCACAAACTCTAATCGCAATAATAATGCTGATAAGTAAAATTAACTCGTACATTCTCAAAAAGCTATAGTGTAATTTAAAATAATGCCCGCATAAAGTGCACGAAATATTTTTGAAGTGATATTTGTAGCTTTATGTCGTACAGTATTAGCGTATGCGGATGCGCATACGTGTGTGTACACGTGTGTAATCTAATTATTTAAAAGCACTCGCGGTATCGCGGACATGATTCTGTACCATCCAATTAGCCAAATAAATAGAATTATGTCAACTGGTGCCGCTTCATAGGAAGCGGTGCTCGACAATAATTAAGAGTACCGATAAATCTTGTTAACCCGATATATAGGGATGTTTTAGGATAGCAAGGATGTCGTGTAAAAAAATTATTCTCTCTCTAAAAATATCGGGAGCGCGTATCGAGACCTCGACCGGCGCATTTTACCATCGCTTCGACGTATTCATCGCGCGGCGTCCTCCACCGTCGCTTACATCCGGCGACGATTGCGCGAGCGCACGCGAACGGAAGAGAAATCGAAGGAGAAAGGATGAGCGATCGTCCGAGGGCCAGGACACGGTACACCCTCGAGGCGAACTTGCCCGAGTCATTTTTCACCGCGAGTCCGAGTCGCGAAAGCGGCCGTGCCTCTCGGGAAGATATTTCGCGAAATTAAAGAACTACCCGCGGATATACCTTCCGTACTTGCCGCAACTAAAAGAGATGAGGCGAGGGTGGAGGGTGGTGCAACGAGTGGTTGACGGAGTAGAAGAGGGCGCGGGCGCGGGCGCGGGGGGAAAGAGCTCGCGAGTGGAAAAAGGGACAGGTATATATACACAGGTATCGTCTCGTGCAACCGACTGACGTAAACGAAAATAAAGAGTTGCCGCCGAGTTCTGATTTCCTCTCTCGCCGTTTTCAACTGGCAAACCGGTTGGTCATGACACGTCCAAGGCAGGAAACACAACAGCGGCCGAAACAAAAGGGGAGGGAAAAAAAAAAGAAAAGAAAACACGGCGGATACGGAAGCATTCCGTCGTCCGTCGGTGGTTGCGGCGGCCGGTGCAGGACGCGGAGGAAAAGGAGAATGGAAGGAGCGCGCGAGAAAAGCGTGGCGTTTATTCAGACGCGCGACACGTGAGACGCGCGCGCGCGCGCGGCGAGATTACACTCGCGACGGGCGCAATTATATCGTTACGGCGAAACGGATCGTTTGTAAAAGCGAAACGTGCCGTTCCGCGCCGCATCGCTCTACGCCCAACGCCGTGTTTGCGGCGGTTGCATTTCGGTCATACGCGAGCTTGAGTAATTGCAGCCGACGGCGGCTCGCGGACGGGATGAAGGAGGACGATCCGCTTCCATTACGCGCGCTCATAGAGCTCGTCATGCGTACGTAATAGGCGTGCATGCACCGATACTCACCGGATACTCGTCGAGAGAGAGAGAGAGAGAGAGAGAGAGAGAGAGAGAGAGAGAAGGAAAAAGAAAACGGAGTGTATGTGCATATATACCAGGCGTGCCCGCGCGCGCCCGCGCTTCACATCTTTTCTATCAACCCCGAGAGCTCTTGTACCCCCTTTCCCCTCCCCCCCCCCTCCTCTCATCTTGAGCACACAATTTACAACCGCTTTGCTCTCTCTTTCTCTCTCTCTCCCTTCGTCGTCCGCGCTTCACCATCGCTTTCTTCAGCGTTCGCTCTGGTACACCCTGGCACCTTCCTTTCCGGGTTTCTTTCTCGACGGACGTAACCACCGCTTTTCCGCTATCGTTCCCGTCCCCCACTCTCAATCCTCGCCCTCGACTCGCTCTCTGGGAAACGTTCTCCCTTTTACCCGTTCGTCGTTCCTCGTGACTAGAGCAACCTGCGTCTGTCCGGCACACACGGGACGCGTGGCGGATACGCGTTCTGTGTATGCGATATACTTCGCCTACGGGCTGAGTGGATGTGGAAGAGCACAGAGACGGATGTTGCGTGCCGTAAAACCGAGCCGAGTGTATTACGACTTTGGCGTAATAATGAGTTCTATACTTCGTTTTTTCTTTCCAACTCTTTTTCGCTGTACCTTTCTCTTTTTCCTCTCTCACTGTTCTCTCTCTCTCTCTCTCTCTCTCTCTCTCTCTCTCTCTCTCTTTCGCTCTCTTTCTCTCTTCCCCCTCTTTCTTTCCCTTTTTTTTTCTTCCATCCCCGCGTTCTTTATGTTACGAGCGTAGTTGGTAAGCTGCGAGTACATTGTCGGTAGCACTTGGGCGATGAGATGCGTTGACAGCTTCCGCAATGAGGGCGGGAAGGAAGATGGTTGAGGCGATGGTCGGAGAGAAGGGAATGATGGCGCACGGAAAACGGAAGACTCGCAACGGACATCCATAAGTAAAACCGTGTGCGACATCCTAAATAGAGAAAGAGAGAGAAAGAGAGAAAGAGATCATTATCTCTTTCTTTTCTGAAAAATAAGTACGTTGAGTATGAATGCTATTTCCTTTTTTATTAATGAGATATTCTAGTTGGGCGATGCATGCGATCTACAGAGCGATAGACGTGTTTCACAGTGCATTTGCTGTATTTCGCGAATATTGGATCAGATAAAAGAATTGTGCGTGCTTTTGTAAGAAATAGTACAAGACAGGTAAAGCAGTAACTAGGTCGCGAACATTATTTCTATTGATTTAGTTTCTCAACATGATATCTTTATAGCTTGACACATTTGACACTTGTAGCTTTAATATATTCTTGAATATATTTGACGGGGAATTAACACATTATTTCAGTTACAAAACTCAAATTCAATGCTATATGTTTATGTAGCATAATTTTACTGGAAAGATCAGTCATTTTTCTATTATTATATGTATTGTTTTAAAGTTTAAGTTATATTGTTTCTATATAAAAATATAAAAAGGAATATAAAGATAAAATTACATATAAAAATAGATAAAATATAAACTATTTAATAAAAGTTAAATTTTTATATTATTACATCGAGGTTAAAAATAAGTACATTATAGTGTTTAAGAGTTATATTTTTATATATTTATATATTTATAATTGTTTTGTGTGTATGTATGGAAAAATAAAAACTCTTAATTAATATTTATTTATTATGTACGCATGTATAAAAAAGAAATTTTTTTCATAGAAAGAAATTATTATTATAACAGGTTCAGATAAAGTTTCTGCATTAATTTTACAAAACTATCTCTTGATGTAAAATAATAATAATAAAGATACAGAAGTGAGTGGCTATGCGTGAAGATAATAGATACGTCGGGGAACTAGTTTAAGGTCCTAGATTCGATCCCTGAGAATTTTCGTTCCGAGGATTCATCTACTGTACTTTTTTTGCTTATTAAAAAAATTTTATGCTTATTTACACATTGCGATTGAAAAACTTTAATTCAAATTTTTATCAAAAATATATTTTTTGTCATTTATTCTTTGCAATCACTGATAATTGCGTTTAGTGGAATTAATTGAAGGTTTTTTTTCCAAATGCGCTGTTTATTTTCTTAATTTTTTGTCGGACGAAACTTGTAAATCTGTTTTTACAACCTGAAATGATAAAATATGAACTCTGCTAACGCAGCCTGCAACAGGCTAAAGTGGTACAAAGTAGCTACCAGCTTCTGTTATCACTCTGAATATGATAGTGCCGCGGGAAAGCTGGATATGGAATGTGCATCACGAAATTTAATTACATACATATACTCGAAACACGTATCTTAAAATGCTCAATAAATATTTTTATTTTTATTTATAATTGAAAAAGCCACTTTATTAAATTTTGAAGTAACAGCTTCTTAATTATTTCCATAATTATTTCAAATAAAAATTAATAAAGCGTATATTTTGGAGTAACTATAGTAATATCCAATATTATCATTTAATAAGAGAAGTGATCTAGGAATAAAAGTATTTCTAAATTTGTTGAAAACAATTTTAAAAAACTGTTAGTGTATGAAGTACGTTTGCAGAAGCCAATTAAATGGAAACTCTATTATTGTAAAAATGTAAAATATCATTTTTATTTTTTGTATTTTTAAATATTTTTCTCGTTTTATATTTTGCAATAATTTCTCTGTCAACGTGAATTAATTTATCTACAACATATAATATATAACTTTCATTACGTCACATTTTTCACATTAATTATAATTAAATTATAATTCTTTATATATATATTGTTGTCTAAAAGCTTGGTACATAAATAAGATATTTGTATCGGCATGACGTGTAAAATAAAATTTTATTTAACTGAATGTTTAATTAATTCATTATTTGACTTGTTGCAGGTAGCGTGGCTACGGGTCGATACGCAGACGATTTTGACAATAGCAACTCACGTTATTACGAAGAATCATCGGATCGCTGTGACACATAGTGGCCATCGTGCGTGGTCTCTACACATAAAAGAAACGCGCAAGACCGACAGCGGTTGGTACATGTGCCAGGTTAATACTGACCCGATGTCCAGCATCACTGGATTTCTCGAAGTCGTTGGTAAAAATCAAGATCTTCTAATTGTTTTTTTTTTTTAAGAATTGCCTCTATCCTCTTATTATGTTTACTTGAAAATTATAAACGTTACGTTTATTAGGCAAAAAAAAAAATTAATATTATTAGAAGCAAGAAATATTTATAATAAACACCAACAATATCACATAAAACTTGCCTAATGCAAGAGAGGAAGTAATAATGTTAAATATATAAAGCTCTGTACCATAGATATTACTGATATAAAATTTTACTATAAAAGATTGAAATGCATAATTTATTTTTCTTTTATTTACCGTTAAAAAAATTTCAAATAAAAAAAATTAATTGTAAATTAAAATATCACTTTTTACTTACTGCACAATTTATTTAATATTTTGTAAAATCTAATATTTATTATAATCTAATGTATATTATATACATTGTAGAAAAAAAGAGTACACATAGGAGCGTACTTACAAAATAAAATTGCAGAGAGTAATATACGTAATATACGTAAAGAATTTTATAAATTATATTAAATAATACAATTATATATTAAAAAAGCTACTATTAAAATTAATTAAAAGTTATTAAATACTGAATAAAAAATGTTGATTTTAAATAATATTTAACAATATTACGGAATATTGAAATCAGCTATTAATAAAGTAGTAAGAGAAAAAGAGGGTGTTAGAGTGAGGAAAAAAAGAAATTTCCTGTCAAAAAAATATATAATACTGTATTACCAGAACAAACGCATAAATTTAAATTTGCTGGCGGTGTAAAAATTACATAAATTAAATTAAATTACATAACATTAATTTTTATTTGCACTGTTAAACCCAAACATTTTATTGTCGTATTAAACAAATGACAAATCATAATTATTGCAAGTTGACCAGAACATTTCTATATCTGACGCTGTCATACGTCACGTAAACAGAATGAATATGATACCACACGTAGTTTTATTATGATCTGTCCAAAAAATTACAAATAATTTTCTTTACTCGATATAGATTAACATGTCACATCTGACATATCTAGCGATATAACTTGTACAATCTCAGTGACGAGTAGTAGTGAGATATGGCGCTTTGAATGTACAACGAACTTTACGTGGTGTGCCCGTTTGTTTTTTATCTCGAATAAGTAATAAAATTTTATTGCTTTTTATGACTTTTTATTTGCAATTATTCAAACGTGTTATTTTTATACATAAAAAAGCATTATTCAAAATATTTGTTGCATATTATTTTTTTTATTTACGTTTTATTTATATTTGATAAAATTTTTCCATTGCAATTTTAATCATTAACTTCGAAATAGAACGATTGCAAAAGGTACTAGCAGATTAAATGCTTAAATCAATGTATTAATTTAAAAAAGATAGAATCTGAAATCCATCATATATACATGTATTTATTTTTTTATTTTATGTATTAACTATTTCTATTTTTATGTAATTTAAAAAATGTATAGCTTTAAATTTCTTATTTGTATAATTACATTTGTATAATTAGTTCCAACTTACATTACATATAAACAACGCTATATATTTTCTTAATTACTTAATAATGTATGTTAAAATAATTTTTATATTATTCTTAATTCTTGTGCGTCTACGCGATTATTAGGATCAAAATAAAACTACCATATATTAAATCCACATGATTTAAAACAGGCATTATGCTTATTGCGCGCAACTTCCAGTTTTCATAACGCCTAAAAGGCGGAAAATTGAGTGGGAAATGAGAATCTCGGAATGATTTAAGGACCGCTGCCGACAAATATTTGCGAGCAAATCGTACGTTCGAGATTGCTCGTGAATTTGTAACCCGCGCCATCCAGAAAGTCCGGGATCCTTGACTAGTCCTTGCGAAACTCGACTAAGCACAGGCGGATTCAGCGTTTTCCATGTATACGTAACTCGCGATTGTCCCGCGGAACACGTCCTTTGCTGGCAGGGCGCATCCTTCTTCCCGTGACTATGCATCAACTGATCCTTCCTTGAAACTTTCTTGGCACTTGGTACCACCGTCCCTGTTACCGCCAACTTGTCAAACTTCGCGAACTACGGTCGTCTTAGCGGACACCATAGTACCTCTAGAGAAAGCCGTGATTGCTACTACGAGACACCGATATTCAATTCTTGATTATTTGTTTCGCAGCTTTCCGGGTAACATCATGTACAACATAATAATGTTCGTAAAAAGTCGATTTTTACTTTAATTAACTAATTTTTTTCAAGAAAATGCATCACCGTTTCTTCAATTACTTAACACGGGGAAACGTGAAATTACGACTTGGCAATTAAATTATTATAATTTTTTATTATATTACTTTCATAGCAATTTTTTATTTTTGTTTTTACTGAATAATCATAAAACTTTGTTTTAACAAATACATTAATTAATTATTAAATAATTGCTGAGTAAAATAATGCTTGCTAACATAATAGCGAAATTATTATTACTTCATTTAATTTCATATATTGAGATTTTTATATGAGACAATTCTGCGCTGTTAAAGTTTCCAAAATTTTTTTATTATTATGCTTAATAGCCCATTATTTTTATTTGAGCTCAGGTACACCAGGTTTATCTTATTTCTCTTAAATTAATGAAAGTATCTTTTTCACTCTGCTATTAATTATCGGTCAGCGTGACGAAGGTCTGACACATTTCTTAACTTCTAGAGATCATTGGTCGGCTCTATCGCGCTCCGGCGCAATAGCATTTGAGAGATGAATATCGGACTGCCGGAAATTACCAAATAAATGCTGGCATTCTATACTCTTGCGAAAAGCTAATGCATCTCCATAAATACCTCAGCTGAGCTTACTGATTTATATCTCTTAACAAGCTCGCAGATAGTATCCCATTGATACATTGCAAAGCTCACGTTAACTAGAAGTTAAGTAAGACGAGCGAACGTTCATGAACGGATGTATAGCGGATGTAGAACGGTTGTAAAGAAAAATCGTTAAATTTGTTTGTCTGCAGATAAAAACTGCATAATAAAACGTAATGCAATGATATAATAAAAATTCTTAAACTAAGTTAATTTCGTAGACATTACTGAAATCAATTTTAATATCGATTGCGATTTATCTGAGATATTTCCCTATACACACGTAAACAATATATTTGATATTTTTGTGTATCTATTAATACATTTAAGCGAAATAAGAATTTAATAATTGAACATCATAAAGATTTGATAACAAAAGTTTTTAAAACATTAATTGAAGCTAGTGGATAATATTAAATCATTTATCGCTTTATAAATAAATGTACGATATCGATTACGGTCTATGGTTGCCCTCCTGCATACGTGAATATGCGCTTGATACTTCTCTGCGACCGTAAATTTCAAACGAAACGTCGCACTGTACTTTGCTGTGGCATAACGTTTTCGAGCAAGAAAGCAGCAAGAACAGATTAAAGATTTCACACTTCAGCGAGCCCTTTCGGGTGACTTGCCAGGATAGAGACGCCTCCCCGCGTTGCCAACCTCGGCCCTTCGCGATCGGCCGGATTTGTGGCGGCGGGATGCAAATGTATGTAAAGTACGTACCCCCGCGCCAAAACCTTCGAGGGCGATTGTACTCTTGGCGGGCTATTAGACACCTTCCCGGCAATTCGTGCTCCTCGTTCTAATAACCGGTCGGCCACCTCACGCCGCAAACCGCCCAGCCGTAGAATTCCGTATAAGCGTATAGTTTAGTCTCACCGTAACCCCTCGTTAAGATTCTTCTTTATCGGTCTGCCCTATCGTCGACTATATTGCCAAGACTAAGAGAGAAAAGAAAAGAGTCGGCTATTTTGCTTTATCTTACTTTATCGGATGATTTGCGGACATTGCATTCTTTGGTATGCTATAGTTTGCATCGCGCCAGCAGGAAGGAACGAAAAGAATGGCACTAATGACGCAAAATTATTATGATATAAACGGGAGCGTAATTACAATGTATTAATTAATTTTGCATCTTTTGTGTCTGTTAATTTGTAAAACAATGCTTTTGACATAGTTTTGAAGCATGCTTTGTAATGATTGGAATGTAACATGAATTGTTGGCTTTCATCTAATAATAACCACTGTTGCTTTGGTTGAATATAAAGTAAAAGTGCAGAAGATAAAACAAAAAGGATAGTCGTTTATTTCCTTCTCATTATTGCATCGAGCCGTCGATCGTGATTTATTCTAATTTGGAAAGAATAAAGTACTAATAAAGTAATTATATTTGCATGGATTTTTTATAGCTTTTGTTGTACACTTCTGAAACTTTTATATCTGTGTGTGTGATTTGTTCAAACCACGATATCGCTTCTTCGATGATGCGTGAGTGAAAAGTTGATTACAATCATACAAAAATTTTCCACAAATCACTTAAAGCAAAATTTATAAAATAATACTTTTATGCTATGAAAGTAACTATTCTGTAAGAGTAATAACCGTAATTCTACCTATACCAGTAAAGTTGTACAGGCATGCAAATTGTAGTAAATATTGCTTCGTTTGTACACTTTAGTGGTAATCAGCTTTGGGTAATCAAACTTGTTGAGAGAGTTCAATTTCCGAGCTTTTTTAAAAATATAAAAATGGCGAAATGTTGAAATATGGAAATAGCAAATATTGCATATAGATTCGTTGCGCCGTTCAAAATATTGACTTGCAGAAATTTTATCATACGGTTTGTTTTTTATTTTGCGCGAATTCGATTATTGAATGCGTATTGCAGTTGAAATCTTCGCTATACAGCGCAACGATATTTTTATTATTTTATTAATTATAAATTCTACCTCAAATTTACAAGGTTTATGGATGTTAATATGTGTTATACAAACTTTGTTCTTTCAATGTACATACAATGTAAGATACGTATGCATATATAAAGCTCAAGTTTATCGCAACCAACTCTCGTTAAATTTCTTGTTTATCGTAGTGAAATTACTGACTTGGTTAACTCGCTTTGGTGTGATGTTGCATGTTTTAACTTACGTGACCAATTGGTCGATTATACATTTTCAATGTGAGCATATGGGATTGCGGGAAACCATTCATGAGTACAACGCAAATATAGCTGTTTGATTCGTATCAAACAGCTGATAGGACTTAAACATAGAAAAATACATAGAAAAATCAAATTTTTTAAATCTTATTAAAAGTAAATGAAATCTACTTACTCTTTTCTTTCCAAATTTGAAATTGTATTAATCAAAAAAACTTGTGTTTAATTTTTTAAATAAATGTTAAAATTGTTAGATTAATTCTAATTAATACATACATTTTTTTAAAGAAATTATTGTAATTTACAAAATAAACTTAATAGTTTTGCGTTGTAGGAAAAGGATATCAAATGTGCCATTACGTAGTGTTGATGAACTGCGGCAGAAATAGAAGATTTAATATTGCATTACTCGAAATTATCTCAGATGGCATAGAGTTGATAGTTTTTGCTATCCCTTTGCGTAACTCGACCATCGGTGATCGGCGCGTATGCATCAATTTAGTATCACGTTGGTCTAAACGCCGTCTCGCTCTCGACCGATCGAACGTTTTCAAACGTTATCGGAACGTCGCGAAATATAGCGGCCATTCAAAAAGGACACTCGAAGATATCGGCGGTATGAAACGACGGTTGTGTACAGTCCACATGCGAATAAAACACGATCCTGTGAAAGCAAACAAAAACAACGGGCGCGCGTCGGTGCGCGGGCACGCGTGAAATAATAAATTCGACCCAATTGTTTTCCCGTATCAATAAATATACTATCTGCGGATACGGCGCTTTTTTTCGCCCCGTTTGCGCCCGACGCAGTCGGGGCAAAGCGCGAAATGAATTGCGCACCGGACCCGGTGATATCTCTGTGACCTGTGACGGCGCGGGTGTAGCGACGCCCGCCTGGAATTGCTTTTTGCTCGATGCCCGATGCCCGCTTAATTCTTTGGAAGAATTCGCTGCCGTACAGATGCCCTCAGTATTTGACTGCTCTGCCGTGATCCTGCTGTGCCGTCAGAGAGCATCCTCATTTTGGCCCTCTCTTTGTTGGCCCGCACAAACATTATTGCGAAAATATTTTACACCACCTAACTACAGTCTTGCGTATTGCCAGGCTTTTTACACTTTGAAACATTTATCGAGAATATATCAAAGTATAAAACGAATTTGACAAATTCATTTAACGATAAATTGAAATGTACATCGTAATATACATTATCGTTGAAAACGCGAAATTATGGGAAATTATTTAGATTTACGTAATTTGAAAAAACGACCGCTGTAATTTGTTAATTATCGTTAATTATAGGTTTTTCATTGGTAATCAAAAGAAATTATTTGTCTATTATGAAGGAAAGCTTTGTGTATTTCCTAATGTGCTTCATAAAATTCACACTTTTATGCAATCGCAGGTTTCGGTTCACCCTCGTCGTCTCGTTAGCACACGAAAGCACCATTCGCGCCGGTAGCTTTTTCGCATCCGCGGAAACTTCGTCCTGGAGCCTCTTTACCTTCCGAACACGTCTTTCGTAACTCACCAGGGGGACGCGACGTCGGTCTCTGAGAAAGGACTATTCACGAAGGTAGCCTCTTTCGTGACCGGGAAAGAACTTAGTCCGCGTAAGCCGTGGGAAACCATTCCCGGCCAGCCGTCTTTCCGGTGTACAAACTGCATGTACGCCGGCCATATTCGGCTCTATTCCGTTTCGAAAGCAACTCGATAACGAAATTGTTCGCATTGTTGAAAAATGTATCGCGTCGATGGCTCTTCCGTTCTTGGCGCGATGAAGATTATTTTCACGAAGGGCGCGCGGGTCGATCATCGTGAAATGCCGGCGATATCTCGTAATAAACGTTGTTATATACCTTGCGCTCTATTGAAAAGGTCACTGCCGTGTGCACGGGCGAATAATCTTTGTGTTGCTGACGCCAGCGTAAAAATTTTCGCAAGCTATCAATCCACCTGAATAGGTCAATGTAATACAGATATGCTGATATAGAAAAATTTTATGAATCTCTTAGGATTTTTAGAATTTCTTGTAGCTTTAAATGTGTGATAACAAAATCAAACATACATTTTATTTACTATACAGCATACCTTGTTAGAGATATTAAAAGCCAGAATTTCATTACAGTCTAAATAAATCGAGAACAATTAATTTCAAACTAAACTTAGCTTCCTTTGAAATCGAGCAAAACTATGTAATTGTTATTAATAGTATTATATTAGAATAACCTCACCATTATTGGCATACAGATTGCACCTAATTATACTACTAAAAATATAATTATTTATATATGCAGTGAATTTAAAAATTAAAGATAATGTAAAATTTGTATGCTAAATTTATAAATAGATATATATCTATTATTAGATTGTGAACTTTACATTCACATGTTTCGTACATATAAAAATAGAATTGAAGACAAAATAAATTTTTAATTAATTTATAGTAATCTCCTATTCTCTTCAAATATAATAATGATAATTATATTTCTTCAATAACATTTTTTTAAAGGAAGAGAGAAGAAAGAAAATGAGAGAAGATATATATTCACATTATTAAATAAAAGTTCCATTCATTATTTAAATTAATGCAGTCCGAGACTGTAGCTTTTGTATTACTAATTGATACAGTAATCTCCGCAACAGATTAAGATATAATTAAAATTTCATTCTTTTATAGTGCTCTTTTTATTAAAGCGCATTGTGAATACGATAATACAATACTTTTGTATTTCAACTCGTTTGATGAATGGGTTTCAAGACAAATGGATAAATAACGTTCGTTCAATCGTTTTACAAATATAAAACGTCTAACCGCAAGAGGGATGAGATTCCTGTGAATTTTTGTCCCTATCGAGGTGAACAGTTCTCTCTGGAATATTTTGCCGCGTTTGTCAAACCAAGAGAGAAAATTTCACCATCCAGCCAGCTGTTTTATTTTTCAAATATGAGTATTTTTTCTACGTTTTATCATTGTACCTTTTAGACAAACGTTTCTGTGTAATATAATTGAATAATAAAGATTTAATTTGTTTGAAACAAAACAAATTGACACAAAAATCTTGGTAATGCGATAAAATAAATCAACGTATCTGAATTAGTATTTGGTTGTGGTACATTAGTTGATTTATTTACTGAGATTAGGGGGATGGTCGGTAACTCTAAACTATCTAGTGTATCGCCTAAGCACAAAACAATCCGCCATATCGTATCCGACTGTCATTTACTAAACTCGGATAAAGCAAGGTGATGGGTTTACTTTGCATGATATATTGGTTGCTTATGCACTTCCTTTCGAGGTAATCCACTTATACCGTTCCCTTAGTCAGTTCAGATCCTGTTTGCATTGTTCGCGCATGCATTAATTTGCAGAACTGATAAATTGTAACTATTTTACATTTTTGTTGTGTAAGAGAAACACGTACGTATATGGCAAATATACGTAAATATGTATGTGTGTAAATAAAAAAATTCTAATTTTATGCTTCAGAGCGTACGGAGCTGTATAAATTACATTATAAACAATTACACATACGTAACAAATTTTCCGTGTATTTAATTATTCCAACAATTTTACATATCTGCTTGAGTAAGGTAAGTCTTACTCAAATTTCATCAGCAGTTTCGCATTAGAACGCGTGTATGTTCTGTAAAAAGCAGACTCACCTTAATACCACGCGCCGTCGTTGTACAGCATCCCTGTCGAGCTTCCGGTTATCTACAACAAAAAGAACAACGGGTTACGAACCATTACAGTCACGCGTAACCGAAGATCGTCTCAGCGAAAAAAAAGAGAAGAGAACAGAAAGAAATCGCTCTCCTTTAACGGAACAAAAAAGCATTCCCCGGACAGAAGTGGAAGCGGGAGGGAGGGCGGGGGAGAGAGTGCGGGCCGGACGTGGTTCAGGGACGCTGTGAAAATTCGAGCGAACGCGCGAGATCGGCGAGGCGGATCGAGATTTTACGAGCGAATCCGCCGTCCGCGAACGAATGGGGCGCAAAGCCCCAGGACGCGCCGCGCGTGTTCCCGCGGTCGTGTGTGCACGCGGCGGGATATCGCACGACGGACGGTGACGGAGGGAGCATGATCGGGCAGTCGCGAGATAACCATCTATCTGGTCCGCGCGAACGATCATCGCGCACGGCCGCGCGCGTTGGTAACGCGCGCGTGCTCGCGCGCCCACGCGGCCTCTCTGGGACGACTCTCGTCGCAATGTGGTCATTGTTTCAGTGCCGCCGGATATCCTGGACTATCCCACCAGCACGGACATGGTGGTGCGGGAGGGTAGCAACGTGACGCTACGATGCGCGGCGACAGGAACACCGGAGCCAACGGTCACGTGGCGTCGTGAAACGGGCGGCGCGATCAACGTGGCATCGAATTGGCATGGTACGTATCTATATATATTGATCTCTACTACTAGTATCTGTTATTACTACTGTCGTGTACTATTGCCACGTGCCCCGCTTCATTGGACACCGATTGTCGTCGCGCGACGAATGCCGGTCGCTGTACTCGCAGATAGAGCCGCGTTCCTCTCACCCGATCTCACCGCGCCTCCTTTCAACCCCTATTGCCATCGTTGCCTCGCGTTGCTCTGCGTATATTGAACGTAACTCGCAGCTTGTAGAACGGGCTATGCGCCACGAGGCTTTTTCTCGCTCTCGCTCTAAAACAGACTGACAGAAAGCTCGTTGTCTCGTTTCGCGCTGATTGAGCGAGACGTTTATTGTACGCTCGGATCGTATCATTGAATGAGTTTTGATGGACGGCGCTGAACCGATACGGATAGGCCTTTTGTTGAATTCATTCTAAACGCGAGCGTTTAATAATCAATTCAAAGATCGCAAATGGAAAGCAAACGTCCTTCTTCGAACTTTAATTAACTATCAAGGGCGTGCACTTAATTCTGTTAAAGAAAACAAATATTTTTTTATTTTCAAATGAAAGATAAAAGGAGTAATCGATGATTAAGATAAATTATAATATAAGAAAGTTCTTTCGCGCGAAGTAAATATAATGTACGAAATACTTTATTCTACAATAACTTCACACTGTATTATTAATCTCTCTATTTGCTTAACACATTTTTATTTTTTATTATTATGAAACTTGATTCTCAATTGATTTTATTCCCTTATTGAATTGATATAATACTTTCAACAGTAACACCATTCCCCACCCTTTACTCCCTCTACTCCCTTACTATCTTTCCACTTGCTACAGTCTCTCGCAATTGACGAGAGAATTTAACGATTCGTTACACAAAATGGTTTCTTTCCTGAGATGTTATTATCAGCAAAGTGCCGTCGGCGTAATGTCCATCGAAATAAAATTGCTGCATTTATAATATAAACTCATTTACTTAACCCATTCGGTGAGAAATTAATTTTGTTTACAATTCCGAACAAATTTCTGTCGTTATGCCGCCTTGAGTAAAGGCTAGCAGAAACTAGTAATCAACATGTAATTTAATTTCTTAATTGTTGTCGAAGGAATGTTATGCGAATGTTTGCGATAAAATATTTTAACGAGAACTTTCCATTAATATACGTGATAATTCTTTGCTGATGTTTACAGTTTGATTATATATATATAAAATTATTATAATAAAAGTAATATTTTTCTTTTTTTAATTACAAGAATCTATAATTACAAGAATTACAAGAATATATCAAGACATTTTTATCCAGTTTTTCAATTTATATATGCTAAATGATTTTTCTGTGACTTCGATATGTATGCAACACATTCTCAAAAAGATATTTTAAATGGTTATTTAATTTTACATAAGATTAAGTCGAAAGAGAGAGAATAATAATATTTGGCAATTCAATTTAAATGTTTTTGTTCTCTGAAATCACGTCTCGCTAGATTTGCCGTTTCTCACAATCTAATCACTCACACACGTGCTTTTGGTTGCCTGCTTCATTCAACAGCATTCCCGTTTTACGCGCTACCCGCATCAGGATTGTTTAGATTTTGCTGACTAATTGCGCAAGCAAGTGTCGGGGACATTCTCGCTTGTACATCAGATAGATAGCTAAAGTACCGTTTTAGTCTCTTCCTCTTATACGGTTTCATAGGTTCTTCTCTTCACTTCCTCTTTCCTTTTCACCCTATTTCTGTTCGTCTAGTTTGTACTGAGTTCAGTGCTTCAGAAAGACCAACCATTCCACATGTAACACGCTCGTAATGTATTTTCCATCCGTGTGAGATCGTGCGAAGGGTCAGAAATGTGAAGAAATGAGAAAACTCTCTGCGATAAAACATTGATCGTGATCGATTTCCGATGATTTATTCACTGGACGAAACTTTCATCTTTCTAAGCCGCGATTTTAGGGAATCACTTTAAGTATTTTTTTGCATCCAGCTGTCCTCCTATATTCGTCCCCTCGTTTTGCGTCGCTCTTGCGGAAAGATTCAGTCACGATTCC
This sequence comes from Monomorium pharaonis, assembly GCF_013373865.1. Taxonomy (NCBI): domain Eukaryota; kingdom Metazoa; phylum Arthropoda; class Insecta; order Hymenoptera; family Formicidae; genus Monomorium; species Monomorium pharaonis. The sequence continues at coordinate 23,392,687 of NC_050472.1, read as the reverse complement.
ATTAGACGATAAGTACCGGAAAATAGAGTATTCGGGAGCGCGCTATCGCTTTTACGATTTTTGCAATCGAGATCCGCGCACTCCGTTTGACTTCCGATAATAGGGGAGAGTGTTCTGCGTCCTTTTATTCTTGTATGATAATTCATACTAAGAGATTTTGCGTTTTGCAGACGATAAAAGTTTGAAGTACGAATTTATCTCAAATGCCTCAACAGGTGTATGAATGAAAGCACTTTTTAAGCTGTCGTCGAAATGTGCAGACGTTCGCATAAGTCTCGCGATACGTATTTAAGTACTAAATGAAATCAATGTTGAAAACGAATTCTTTCTCAGCTCAGATAGAATAACTGATATTTTTATATTAATGTGACAATTGTGTAAAAATAAAATTAATAAATTATTAAAATTATTGAAAAACAACAAGTACTTTTTTTTACACATGTCAACATATTTTAGAAGCATTGTAAAGTAATTAATAAGACATTGTAATATTATTAGTAGAAAATCTTATTATTCAAAATTATCTTATTTCTTCCATGAAAAATTCTATCATCGCATTTAAAACATTTAATGCATACATGTATTTATATATTTTTATTGTTATTTCTATAAATTCTGTAAAACTGTTATTAGAATAGAATTTGTGTATTGTGTATATACGTACGCATTATTTTAATAAGTTATAAACTCTCATGTTGTATAAGTTATAAGAATTTTATTCTGAAAATATAGTACAATGTTAGTAGGCTGTTGATCTCTAAAGAAACTATATAAATTATGGTAATCAAACTCGAAATGAATGTGCTAGATTGTCAATTTAACTTCATTGCACACTCACGACGCGGAACTAATTGTAATTTCAATGTACAAATCGATTAGCACGATTAATTATATAATATCGAAATTAAGGAAATACACATTTTAATTAAACTTGAAATCAATTGTTTCGCAATATTAAGCTAGTCGACCGTATTGCAACAATCGAAACAGAAATTATTGGAAAATATCAGAGAGCAAATATTAATTTATAACATATGAAATTACAGCTGACATAATGAGTGCTACTTTGTCCACTCTCGCATATTAATATTTATGTTACGTTCCATTTATATACAATGTGAAGTCTAACAAAATTATGTCATTTGGTAATAAATCAATGTTCTATTTTTTTTCTGTTAATATGTATGTATTGCGGAATCTTTTAATTGCTTTTTCACGCATAAAAAGATATATTCAGTTTGTGTCATCTATTATAATTTACGTGTTTTGAACATTTTGCAAAATACAGAACATGAATTTAAATATGTTTCATGTTATTACTTGCTTACCACTTAATTATGGCACATGCGCTTACTGGTTACACAACGCGGTATACATACAACATGTACATTATGAAAAGGTATGCCAAGAAAATGAGAAAAAGGATACAATTACTTAAACGTTACTAGTTATTAATAAGTATTAGTCAAAATTGGTTCAATGCATAATTTATATGACAAAACTATATTTATTATTATAACTACGTTATTTTTTATTAAATGCAATATTTTTCAACGTTAAATGTATATAATCCAAAATAATGTGATTAAAAAAGGATTTTCTAATTTTTTAGAAAAAGAATTTGTTCACAGAATTTAAATATCATTTTTTGAGATATTTACTATTCATGAAATAAAAAACATTATCTTATTTTGATATAGAGCTAAAAACTTAAAAATTTAAAAACAAAATTTTTTTACAAATCATGTGCAGATATAACTGTGATCTATTTATATAATCTAAAACTATTTAAACCATGTATTTAAACGTCTATATAAGTTTTCTGAAGCTTAAATGAAAACATATATTTTCCTCTTTTTTACATAATTTTCAAAAATAATATAAAAAATTTAATGTACTTTTGCTGCAAAATAATTAGAAACTTTTATCATTTCTTTGCTTATTATTTGACGTTAAAAATCATTTCATAGTATTAAACAGTTAAAATTATTATATGTATCATAAAAGATAATATTATCCATAAACCGGGATGATTAAATTTGTGATTTATAATCAAAAATATCCCCGTAATTCGGGACGTTGAAAAATTAACGACGCGGTATTAACGTGTGCAATTGGTCAGATCGTGTCATAGGTGCGTTTCACTGAACGATGAGCGAAGCGTACGTAATAATGCGTCGTAATCCATGTTCATATGAATTTGTATGCCTACATCTACATGTATAAACTGTTGCAGCGGGTAGTATCATGGGCCCGGAGCTGGAAATAACACGAATCACGCGTCTCCATATGGGACCGTATCTCTGTATAGCGTCTAACGGGGTGCCACCAACAGTCAGCAAGCGGATCCTCCTCACTGTTCACTGTACGTAATTTCGCTGCGTGATCCTAGATTCCATTTTATGGCCAACGTTAAGGAATACTTTCATCCAAGCGGTAGCGTGAAACGCGATGAAATACGTAAACTACGTTGTATAAATGGCTTTTCCGTTGCGATTGAGAGAAATATAACTAAATGCGTTTCCATTTTGCAAGGCGAGAAAAAATATTACGTAAAATTATTTAATCTTTACGGAAAAACGAAGATTAATCGAAATTTATGCACAGTTATCGTGGATTGATTTTTCAGAATAAAAATACCATATAGAATATAATGTGCACGACGTAACGCCGTTAAAGTTTCAGTTCGAAAATTTTAATTTAATCGAAACCCTGACTGTTCTGTTCACATCCTCCGCTTTTTATATATACGTATATATAAATTGCGGAAATGCATGCGAATGATATTTTAATAGTTCGAGTAGGTAGAAATATATTCTTATGCGCGCATTGCGCGCGCTTGTCGCAAAATATAATTTAAATTGTCGTACTCGCGAGTGGTGTGAGCGATCTCGCGTAATGACGCCTCTCGGGGTAGGCATGGTGAATAGCTGATCCCGAGGGCCATTGTTCCTGAAAACGGAGTTAAATCTTTCCCGCCGCTGGCTACGTAATTTTACTATGCCATATAACAAGTCGCTTACCACGAGGACAAGTGACGTTTCTGGATTGATTAAAAAATAAGAGAACCCTATTGCGAGGAAACATGTTTTAAAAATGAGCTGGAACTGGAGCTTTAGTAAGACTTTTGCGTCAAACGTCAGATGTTGTACCTTGTGACGAGTTCGTAAAATTGGGTATTCCATTAAATTCTATGCACCCATATAAAATTTAACGAAATACCGAATTTTACGAATTCGTCACAATGTACAACGTTTAACGCGCGTGCTTGCGTGCGTGCGTGCGTGCGTGCGCTATGATTTCACGGCTTTATAATTTTTAACATCAAGTACGTTTAACATTATATTGCTAATTAGACTTTGTTCATTAAAAAAAATAACAGTTATATGAAATGAAATTAATATATATCTAGTACTCGATCAAAGCCATGTTGCATAATTTTTCAACTCAAAGTAATAAAAGATTTGTTGGAAGAAACATCTATAAAAACAAAGTAAAAATAAATGTTGCTTTTTTAATAGGATTACTATATTTTTTTATTTTAACGTATGTGTATTTTATTGTGATTTGTATAACCTTGCACAGTTCAGCCAATGGTTTGGATCGAGAATCAGCTAGTAGGTGCTTACGAAGGACAAACTCTCATGTTGGAATGCCGTAGTGAAGCCCATCCTAGTCCTATCACTTACTGGACAAGGCCATCAAACGAAACTATTGCTAATGGTGAGTAGATATTTTTATTTGCTTAAATATGATGTGTGCTTTTTATTTTTATTAATGATAAAACTGAAAAAGTGTATAAAAGAGAATGATTAAATTGACTGTTTTAAAAATCAATATTTTAATTATCTGTTTCCTCTGCTCTCTCTTTTTATCAAGCGTACAAATATAAATCTTAATCATGACAGGCAACTAATTTATGCAACTAAGTTTATTCAGAACGAAACGAATGGAACACCCAAATGTGCGATACCGTTACTTTTATTATATAAAACAAAGTAATAAGAATTCACGGTATTAAGAATTCAATTCTTAAATATTTTATGTTTATTATGTGAGGGCAAATTATTTCTTCGTGGAATTATACAAACATTGACGTCTTCTAAATTCGTTGCTGCTTAAGATAATATTTATTGAAGAATAATACTTGTCTGAAAAGAAGGAAAAATGAGAGATTTAATGAAACCGAGAGCGCGTTTTATTCCAATTTACGAAATAATTGTTATAAATTCTTTTCTTCTTCTTTTTCTTCTTCTTTTTTTTTTGCATGCGCACACCGGGAGGTGCACGCACGAGCAGCTGTAATGCAATTCGCCTTAATTACACCCCGCTAACGCGGTCGTTTCGCTCTAATTGCTACCATGCACCTTTGCGATATGCAAGGGGTTAAGGGCAAGGGCAGCGGTATTAAAACTTAAGATGTGTGCGTGCCATCTCGTGTCGGGTTAATTCATGACAGCACTCTCCGCGTACAGGCTAAAATTTTTTTCTTAAAGTGTTATAATGAAAGATCTGCGAATTAATTAACGCGCGTAATTGTTCTCATGAAGTTCTCAAAATTTTTATCGTGATTTCGGTCTAGCAGGTTTATTGTTAACGAAAGCGTTTCACGTATTAATGGATAATATTAGTATTGAAACTTTTGTCGATTAATTACAAAGAGACAGCTACTATTAGCATGTGATTGTAGATGATTCTTATTAAATTAAATGCTGTCTTACATATATTTGTGTATATTACATTTTTTTTACTACACATATGTTTCTATCTTTTTATTTAAAACAATTTTAAGAAAATTAATGATAAATATTTTTCATTCTGTGGAAAACATGCATTTGCATATTGTAAATAATCTTATCTATTATTAGATCATAGATGTTGTCATATTTCTAGGATGACAGTAAGAGAAGAATAATTAATTAAGCACAAGTAATAAATGTAAAACGGAAAATTAAATTATTCAAAACAACACCAAAAATTTATTTTTCTCTTAAATAAGAATTATAAATGATCAACGAATATTTAGTTTGTAAATAAAAAAATTTAGTTAATATTATATCAAATAACTTTATTTAATTTTTCAGTTTTATTACATCAGTGCATATACTCCATTTTCATTATCAGAAATATCCCAACAAGATATTCTCAATATTTTTAAAAATATTTTCTGTATCACTTTCACACACACACACACACACACACACACACACACACACACACACACACACACACACACACACACACACACACACACACACACACACACACACACACACACACACACACACACACACACACACACACACACACACACACACACACAGACGCGCGCGCGCGAAAGAGAGAAAGAGAGAGAGATTTAAATATACATTTATAAAATTATATAAATGTGTATACTTTCACAATCGGTGAATGTAGCAAACAAACTCTTAACGAAAGAATACTATTTTATTGTTTCGGATAACGCGGCACATACCAATATGAGTGCCGGCAAACTTTCCTCTGAAATAACGTTTTCGCATCGACAATATCGTAGCTTGGAACTAATAACACGAAAATCGACATTCGCGTCGTCTTCCACGTGCCAGAACGAAAATGGCATTTGCACGAATAACACGGTCCGTTCCGTGCGTACTTTGCACGGTTCCATAATGTTTAAGCGGCTTGGAACGTAAATACGAAGTTTACTGCTGCATCGATCCGGAATTTTCTGTTATTCCGGGCTGCCATGGAAGCCTGTCTAGTTAGTGCTCCTCCACTCGCGGCAATGAAACGAATTAGCTTTTTAACGAGAGACAAGTACAATTGCATCAACGCGAAAAAGCCGGTTTTGTGCGTCACGCGTTACCCGTTAACAACCTTCTGAATCATTGACTTCGATTAGAAGGAACGAGTGTATTTTTTATTCGCGGCGAGTGCATGCGCCGAGTTTCATGAACTTTGTTTTATTAATTATTGTTGATTTTGTTAACCCATACATTTCATATAACGAGTTTGTTTCTTTATAAACTATACATGCAATGTTATATGCGAGCTATGATTGATCGTGTAAATCTCTATGGAAATTAACGTGTTCATTTTCTATATGTGTGCGTTAGCACATATTTGTTGCACTTAATCTGTACACTTCGATATTTTCGACACTTTTTCAGACGAGAACTATAAGGTCGAAACAATTTCCAAAGGATTATACGAAATGACGATGAAGCTCGTCATAAAATCTGTAAGAGCGCAGGATTTCGGGTCCTTTCGATGCGTGGCGACGAACTCTCTCGGAGAGACCGATGGGAAGATAAAACTTTATAGTGAGTAACGTTTATGAACTCTCATTAATCTATATAAGTTTATATCTGTATATGTATAGTAACGCACTTTTGTTCTATTTGCGATGTACCGTTTACTTTCGCATAAAGAATGCTTAATCATTCGTTATTTCAAGTCGATTCCCAATTCCTTTATTCGCGCTACGTTTCCATCATACGAAAAATTGTGTGCACTAAATATCTCGTTTAATTTTTATAGTACGTATATTATTACGCGGATCATTTGTATGTATGTTTTAATATTCATGCTTTAGTGATTACCTGACGTAATTACGTGATACAGATAATTTACTCATAATTAAATTTTATTTTGCAAATGTTGCACACACATCCCATTCTTCTCCGCTTCCTGCTTTGCGCGCATCATGAGCGGAAAAGGGGGATTAGTTACTTGCATGCTCTATATTTCTCGTATAAATAATAGAAAATAATAAATATTACACGTTGTAAGATTATACAAACTCTTTTGAGGCTTGTATATTTGTTACTATCATTATTTTTTATTTTTTATCGCGTCCGCCGTACATAAGGGATTTAAATCGGTTTTGCTTATTACTGGAAAACGCAACATGAATTTTGTAGTTAAACTTGTTTCGCGAAAACATACGGATTAAAACTTATTGTGGCGTACGCGGCGAAACGAATGAAAAACATGCGCGCATCCCGAGTGCAACGCAGTTATTTCGGGATGGCGACGGGAACATCTCCCACCTCAAAATTAATCCAGGGCGGGCGCGATTCTTAAACGGATAACTTATCGGTTTATCGCCGATCGATATCGCCTCCTCGGCGTAATTGCCCTAATCTCAGTGTACCGATGCACATCGTTCCCCGCGCCGTTCCACCGAGGTCGTCGCTTGATCTCCATCATCGTTACGTGCATATGAACTTTGGAAGTCAGACACAGGAACTCCTGTTCCTGTTTACCCTTGTCCCAACACTTACCCTCGTCGCGTTGATGGATGTGATCGAGCAAAAGAACGGCGATCGCGAACAGGACGTGAAAGACGTTGCCTCTTATTAGCTAACGACGCTAGTAACTTCGTCATTTCTTCGTGTATAGGAAGAAGAACGGTAAAGTGAAAATATAGCGAAGAGGAAACCTCTCCCCCTTCGTAAGGAGAATTCCTCGGAGGCATCATCGCGCCGCGAATTAAGGCCGGATAAGAGATAAGGGATCGAGACACGTAGTGCCGCGTCGCGTCGTGTCGCATCGCGTCGCGTCATGTCATGTCAACTCATCTTCGCGTCACTACGTCACGCGTCCATTCCGCTCGCCGTCATTATATTTCATTGGATCTCACGCGCGAGAGATTCAAGTGGCAAGCACGCCAAATGCGTAAAGCACGGCCCGTCCGTTCCGTTCGACCTCGCTGATGTTAATTGATCGTCTCTCCAATTAGAGCGTCGACAGGGGTGGGGAAAGGGACGACAGGCAGCGAGAGAGGAAGGACGAAAGCGGTCCGCTCAAAAGGAGAGAAAGAAAACGATGCTTCAACAAAACTCGCCGTTTATGATTGGGTAACGATAAAGGGATAACGAACGGGAGCGCGAGGCACTTAATTATCGACAATTGCGAATAAAATACTGCGGTTGAAGCGACGCGACGAGAAAGCTCGGGGACACACCTGTACCAACCACCACGAATTTTCCATTCTTGCGAATCACTTCTCCAATAATTAGCCCAGTAGTTTAATTTCAGCTGGACTCGCGTCCCAGTGAAATGTCGGTTGACTAGCATGCCTCTCTGTCTCTATTATCGGGAGCTTTTTCCAATGCCGGCGCAGCTCGACATCGCGTACACGTTTAACGATATTAGCAATAATTACCGGGAGGAGGGGACGAGCCGTGGATTACATGCTTCGTTGAAATCGGTTAACTTCGATGGGTATCTTACTTGAACTGACGACAGGATAGAAAGCGAAGGAGTGAGAAAGAACGAATCATCGACGGCGCGGTTTCTTCGAAAAGGAGACAAGTCGCACGAGAGGGATAATTTACGGGTCTTTTTTAATTTAGAGAGCGAAAGAAAGCTTTTTCTTTTGGGGGGAATTTCTTTTTATTAAAAAAATTGCTGCACACATTTTTCTACGTTTTTATTAATCTACACATATATGACTAACTGAACTAGGATTAATGAAAAATATTGCAAGTTATTAAAATGCACAATTTTAAAGAACAAATATCGATTTTTTAACAAAACTGATTGAATTTAATTCACGTGAAACAATAGTTAAATTATAGATATTGCAACAATTCTACTTCGCGAAATAAAGAATAAACAGGGATGTATTTTACATACGTGAAAGTTGAAGTCAATTATAGAGTTTCAGTAGTTTCTGAAAAATGTTGTTAAAAAACGTTTTTTTTTAATTTACGTAATATAAAAACTAATAAACATTTGAAAAATTTGTAGATATTTATTAAATTACTAAATAAGTAGATGTATAAAAGTGTAGAAGAATAGTGCAGATGTTTTCTCTTAAAAATTTCTCCAAAGTAGGCAAACTTTCTCGCGCTTTAGACTAGAATACCCCCACAAGAATGGTTAAGACTGCGAAGGAAACTCAGCGCTACCGCATCGGTCGTTCCGAGTCTGTACAATGACGTGCACGCATGGCATGCAAAGTCTGTGCATGATGGCCTATATTCAAATTGCATTATATCGCCGGATGAGGGAGCGTGCGCGCGCGCGGGAGCGCGTATAGATGTGACCGATAAATGCGCCGTGGTAGCCATGGTCGTTAGTTCACTTTTGCTTCGCTTGCCGGTAGAAGCGGATGTTCTTTGAGAAAGAATTAAGTTGCAATTGGTCCGATAAATCTGATTTCGCAACACTAGTAAATGATACAACTTCTAGATATTATTAGCAGTTATACGGGAAGAACGATTTTGTGTGCTCTGAAATGATGCAGATCTAAAAATAATTTTGTCAGACCATCAAAATCATCATATAATTTGCTCAAATTGTTGGCTAAAGTGTCTATACTGCAAATTTTTGCAACATTACTCATCATACTGAACGCATCCCTCATAATTATTTTGATAGTCCAATAATTTTAAATTGTTTTCAAGTTTAGATCTAGCTAAATTTTCAGAGACTTCAGAGCAAAAGCGTTCTAGATTTCTCTCAATTTTTACGATCCTATAGAGCTGTACTAATGAAATAATTGCGTCCCTCCGTCTCTTAACACTTTTACTTCTTCGAGACTGATGGTGCGGAGGAAACTTCTAAGGTATATCCATAATTTCTCGCGTTATTCGTAATTCTTTGCGAAAGACGGATGAAAAGATAAATGGAAAGAAGACAAGTTGAATTATTTTAGCCTCCACGGTTGATCATTGCTCACCTTCAGGCGCTATAAAGCGCGTTATCGTGAAATGGCAGGCATCACAGGTAGTGAAGTGAACAGAATTACGGGTCTTACGGTGGAACACATTACTAGCTAATTGCAGTGAGGTGGAAGAGCTCTGAGCATCTTAAACCACAGTCGCAATATTCATTACCGCAAACGCACAGCAAGCATCAAAGACGATGATAGAACGGCACGCTAATAAATGTAAATTTGTAATTTAAGGCATTCGGGACGAACGGCCGTTTCAACGGCTTTTCGGTAACAGCGCGGTAACACAGGGCTCGACCGCAATTCCGATATTTAACCGAAACGTAGTGTCCGAGCGTATTAATTAATGTATTTATTAAATTGCGCTGCTACACGAAACTGTCGCCGAGAGCACACATTCCGCATCTGTACTTCTGAACACGCTGCGCAGCGAATACGCTTTCCGAGATTTGCAAACAGCTACTACGAGTAAACATAAACGCATTGACCTTGCAGAAGTGCAAACACAATTGTCGTTCGCGAATTGAAATCAACGTTGCATAAGCTTCTGCACATCGAACGAAAGTTGATTACTATTTCAACAATGTTTGGCTCGCATCTGCTCGCGAAGGTAACTTTCAGCCTGAAATATGCAAAAGAGACTTTAAAGAATAAAATATACAGAAATATAAGTATATTTGATAATTTATTATAAAGTATACTTGTCTTTCGTCTAACAAAAAGTTATTTGATTAAATTTAAGTGTAGCTATTTCAATAATTACATAGCTAAACTCTAATTAAAAGAGACAGTTAATTTTTTCTTGCGTTCTCAATTACCTTACACGAAAGCTTGTACGCTGCATCAAAGTCAAAGAAAAAAAAAAAAAATACATTTCCCACCCTCATATTTGCAACATCATCCTTGTCATAATCTATCAACATTCCCCTTTGTCCTGTAGTCTCAATTGTTAGCGATTGTCACCTCAGCATATAATGCGGCCTGCACGCTGTCAGTCTGCGGATTAATTAGAAAAAGTCTACTTTCGTCTCTCGTGCGGGAATGTCGATGCACGCGCGAGAGAATTAATATCGCTTCCGAACTCTCGACATTTCGACGGAGTGTGCAAATGACAAGAGCTCTCCGGGTTTGCGGGAACACCGTACGGACGACATTCCAATACGTCAAACCGGGGAGCATCGCGCGGAAAGTCCGACCGCCTGGCCGATTATTTTTCCGGTTATTACTCGCGGACAGGCTTTACCGATATCTCGATTCGCCATTTACGCCCGTTCGCTTCAAACGCTATTCGACGTAAAGCGGCTTTCTACTGCGTTGCATACTGCGACGGACGTTCAATCTCTATTCAGACAGTAGACCGATTTTTTAGCCGATGTTTATCAGTGATCCAGCAATTAGCTAATGTACTTTTTAATTGTCAACGTTGACTTCTATCAATACCATGATTGTGAAAATCGATCATCTATGATTATTTTTATTTAACGTGGATGGTATGTTTGCTTCACAGACGAACATCCGCTGCAAATGATTTTACATTGAAATCAATTGATAAACCAATGCTAGCGAATAACGATAAGCATGTAAACTAATACAGAAACACACGCGAGCTTTTAGCTTTTATAATTAACTTTGAAATCATACTGTTTCTATTTCGTCGTAATGGATTGTACGCATTTAAACTCACGTAATCTCATTCGCTCCAATTAAGAAATTTGTTATTTAACTTTGCTTTTAACCAATAATAGCTTTTCGATTATAATTCTTAAAAAGAAACTCCTCTGATAAGAGTAAATTAATTAATGATATTATGTCCTTTATTTGTTCAGTTAATTTTAATATAATGCTTAGAGACGTTAACAACTAGAATATTATGAGAAAGAGTTGTAAAGAAAACACTAACTTGTTCGAAAAGTGAACAAGAGAAAAGATAATAACTCTCTAGAGAATCTATGTGGAAGAAAGTAGCAAGGTTACACATTAGTCTCCCAAGTGTCTCAATCCGCAAAAGGATTCGTATTAGAAGCACGCTACAAAGTATCTCGCTTCCTATCAAAAGCACACCTGATACTTCGGTGACACTAACTCTGATCACCAAATTTATTGTATTGCCATATTTTCAGGGATCGATAAGCCGCCAACGACGCGCAGACCAGGCACGAGGCGGGAGTCGAAGAAGACGTGGAAAATCGATCACAGCCATGAGAAGAAGGCTGTTGGTATGAAAGACGAGCCGATGCTAAAGGGCGATGATGTTGGTGACGAGCAGATCGATTTTCAATCGGCAACAGCCTCATCGTCGTTTCATCGTCATTTATTTACAAATTTCGGGATAACCGTCATAACTGTGATACTGGCCGGTGGTTTATCCACGTAGGCCACCGTTGTACATCTAGAAACTATTACGCGAAGGAGAATAACGCAGTGAAAACGTTCTCCAGATACGAGACTCAGCATCGTAACGTGGTGAACACGTCACAACGAAGGAATGTCGATAAGAATGACGCCGCGTGAGATCACTGCTTAGCGTAAAAGATCTCTTCCTGTTGTACATGAAATTTGCGTAAAGCGAAGTGTAGAGCAAAGAGTTGTTTTTGCATGAAGTCCTTGGAGTACCTGGCTGATCACGCCAGAGTGACCAGGGTACTTCGTGAGAAGCGTAATTAACACATTGCAAGCCGAACGTATACTAATAGACTTTCCACCCTAAAGACGTAGAAAGCCACCAATTTATTAACCCCTTTGCGCTAAAGGTAGCCAGAGTAGCTGGCTTTTATCGTTTCCATTCCAAGCGGTAATTCTGTTGACCTCGCCATCACTTGAAAGTGAAGAAGAAAGTCTGTAGATTCAGTAAACAGAGGCACATATTATTTCCAATTACATTTTCTAATTAGTTAGTAAAGTAAATATTGATAACAATATAAAAATTTTATTTTAGCTCACGCAAAAAGTTATGCTTCATATAAATATACACTTTTTATTTTTATATTTTTTGATATTTAATGATATTTTAATTTTGATTTAAAAAATTAATAATATATTATTTATTTTACAAATATATATAAATAATGATGTCGATGTGAATATATGTTGTTATCATTTTTGTATTTCTGATTGTTAATTATTTAAAGTAGAAGCTTGCAATTTGTTAATAATGTCTAAACGTACAAGATCGTAAAGAACGAGAGTGATTACATAATGCGTAGCTATTTTAAATACATAATTTTAAGTGTAAAAAGTTGTTTATTATTTTTTAGAAGCTGCATTATTTTTGTCTAATTTCATATGTATGTATATAAATATATAGAATTCTTAATTTTATTTTTTTTTATATAAAAAATGTAAATGTTAATGTGAATGTTAAATTTAGTTACGTCTTAAATAGAAAATATCAATTAAGAATAAATAGTGTGTGTATATATATATATAGCAAAGAGATAAGAAACACTCTGAAATAATAGATTGAAATTTATTTATTAAGAAATTAATATAAAATAAATTTAAATAGCATATACTTTATATAACGATAAGTTAAATTGCCATTGTTTCGTGAATCATTTTTGCAGCATAATTACAATTCTATTGATTTATTTTGTCTTTTGTTTCTCGGTCACGTAAATTATGTCGTCGAAAAATGTGTTTCACACGAATGAAAAAAAAATTTTAATGAAAATTTTTATCACAAAAAGAATTATTTTGCTTAAGTATGTTAATGGTTTTTAAATAAAAGAGAAGATTCCAAAACGAATTTACTGTATTATAAGTGGCTATTTCAATGATCTCTATATAGTAGCTATAGAGAGGACTACTCCATTTTCCATTTTATTCAAACTGATAGTGGATGTTCTTTATTGTAGTCAAGAGTACGGATAATGTAATAATACTTTGTAAAACCTGCCTATATTGCTTCATAAAAGATTCTATCGAATTTTCTTTATTGCTGACGTATTAAATATTGTGGCATCAAAGAGAAATGATAATTATATTTATAGTTGATTTTGCAGTCAGTCCATTATTTTTTTAAATCATACAAGATTTAAAAATCATACAAGAAATTGTTAAGACCGCGAACAGAAATTTATAGTGCCATATAAAATATATTATGTAATGATTTAAATAATAGCATATAATATTGTGCTTACTATCATGCTTTTATTTCTTGGAATTTATTTTTAATTCATGTAAAGACTTTCGTACACAAAAGTGTTAGTTTAATGTAATCATTGCTTATGTTACAGGATGACAATAATTTTCTGAAAATTTCCGTTTGTCAACGGAATATTCAATAAAGTGTTTTTAATTCGAATACCTCGAGACCATACAAATAATATATAGCAATTGTATAATAGACTTATGTTGTACATAAATGGCATATATCTATAGAAAACATCAGTTTTTTATCCGTATGCTATTTAGTGATTAATTAATTTCTAAGTAAATAATGATTCTACAGAGTATACATACTTCAACGAACGATGTTATACCTTAATGTAGTGCTTTCTAAACTGTAAATTATAAACTATTAAATAATTTGCAAATAAATTTTAATAAAGTTTTATTTTATTAATAAACATTTTTTATTATTTCAACAGTTTTTAATAAGGTTATTTTAAATAATTAATATGTATTTCTTTAATTTTAACATTTATATGTAAAATATTGAAATATGAAAAGTTTGTTAAAAGTTAAGATTAAAATTCAAAACCTTTTTAATATCTGAATATCTATTTCGATATTTTACACGAGATGTTTAATTTCTTTTCAGTGTGTGTGTGCGTGTTGAACGCAGGTAAAAATAAATCTATAGGTTGCTATGTATTACAATTATTAACAGCGCTCTTACACAAAATATCGAATATGCAGTATTTTCATTCGTCAAAGCAATACTAGCGATTCATCAGCTTGGAGCTTTCATTTCATTTTCCTAACGAATTTGTTATCAATCAATCAAGTTTCGCGAGTCGATTGCAAATTGCAAGTTTGGCTTGAATTTTCCAAATGGACCCATCAATTTCGCGATGCCGCTTGCGTATGTTTGTGATGACCCCAAATGTGCTGTGTATATATATGTAGACGTGTGATAATCGGTAAATTATATACAACGTCGCGTTTATTCAATGCATAGAGCTATTAGTATTGTATAATAATGGTGTGTGTACGATAATGTAGAATAAGCCTCAGGGACGTGTGTATATACGCTAAGCTATAAGTTATATTAGTTTTTGCATTTGTGGTCACAATAACTCTTCCCTCCCGTGTAAATATAATGTGTAACTTATCGTGTACTTGGGCAATAAATGTTAGACAATCGTGATAATTCTTTGTGCGAATTGTTACGTTTGTGTTGTAGGCATTCCATTCTTTCCACCGAAGCTTCTGATTTACAATGTAGCATAATTTGTTAAATTATAGACTGAATGAAAGAAGACTGTATTTCAATAAAAAGATATTATGCAGGCTGTTCCTGTCTAACGTATCTTTCATTTACAATATATGTATCTGATCAATTTCAAGTATGTAGTTTTAAATAAGACTCAGTGCTATATTACGATATTTTATAGTTTTTTAATATTTATTATTTATTGTTAAATAATTTTTTTGCTTACTTATTTACTTTTTTAAATCAAAAACTTATTTGATGCATTTAATATTTCATGAAGATTAAAATTTCGTTTAATTAAAACAAGCAAAATTTATTTACAATTTTTACTTTTTATTATATATATTATATATGTTAACTAAAGAGTTAATAGTAGATAAAAGGAGGTATATAAAAACAAGCCTGTGCAGAGAATATCTTCATTAAAATTGTAAGTAAATAGGATTAAAGGCATTAATAAATGTTTAAATCAATACATTTTTCTTGTATTATACTAAAATAATAATAAACTTTGATGAAAAAGTAAAGCTTTTATATATATAAAATAAGTAATAATAGATGATAAAATATTTTATTGTTCTTTCTAGCATATTATATATGGTAAATGTAGCAGAGAGAATTTTATTTTGAAGCATTTTTCTGTTCATAAAATGTCGACCAACATTGAACAACGTAGCCATGTTTATGAATCGTAGGTAACATCCATGATTTTGTGGTTCTCTTCCATGTTTATAATATATGTATAAAAAATAAAAATTATTAATAAATAAATAATTACATTGCCTGTATATATTATGTAAAACATGTAAACTATATTTTACATGTCATATATGTAAATAATAATTCATGGATCACATAAAATTAAGATTTTATTGAAAATAGTAAAAATTACATTTTATTTCATTTTTAATATTATATATTTTAATTTTTTCAATACTAAAAATGTATTAACAGTCTTAATGACTTAATTATTTTTCTGTTTTATTCCATTTATTATAATTTACGTTGCTTTACTATCTGTGTAAAAAAAGATTTATGTAAACATAATATAAACAATATATAAATAATCTATGTAAACATAATCTTGAAATTTATGATACAATTCTGATGTAAAATACTTTTGGACATAAAATACATCAGGTACAAATATTTATATACAATTACTACTGTACCAATGACCGATATCTTTGTAAATCAACAAGTGATAGTTTTGATAAAGTAAATTTCTTAGGAAGAATGTACGAAAATATTGCTTGTGTGTTATCAGAAGGTATACCATTGAATAGCTTATAAATTTCCTTATAGAGGGCAGACGAAGCTACAGTTTATCCCTTCAATCGATTCCGAATTGACTATATTCTTCCCAACAAAATATTTAAGAGATCGATAAACTATTTTAGGAACTGACTACAGAGACTGACAAACACTCTTCGAAAGGAAATTTCTGAAAATCTATTTAAAAATCTAGCGATTTTCTGTCAAATTTTTTTTTCACCAATTATTTTTCAATTTATTTATTAACGTATTATTTATGTAATATATACTTTTGCAATATTGTATTTATAATTAACTTACAATTACGCACTATAAGCGTAATACGTTATTTATAAAATGTCAGTTATTAATCTACCAGAGTTTGATATAAAAGTATTCTTGATTTTTTTCAATAATTAAATTTCTTATTAAAACATCATTACATCTGTAGAGCATTTAAACTTAAAGATAAAGGTGCAAACTTTGAAAACAGTATAACTGGCAGTATACTTAACATTGTTAAAAGTTGTGTGTGTATGTGCGTGCGTATATGTGTGTTCGTGTAACGCGCACTGGCACTTCGAGCTCTCATTCCGCTTTGTTACGTTCTTCGGTTCATTCCGAAGCCGCGTAAAATTCGGGAGATCGACTGTAACGAAGACCCGACGGTATAATAATGATATTCGGGAAAGAATTATTATGGAACTTGGCAGCGCACTTTGGAGTAACGAGGGGAAAAAAGGGCTTTTCTCCATAAGCCAGCTCGTACATCATCGGCACGAATCCCTTCGGACGGTTATAGAACGAAAGAGGCGGCGATAACAAAGGCGCCTACGTCGAGCGATACTAGATGCTTTGTAAACAAACGGTCTTCTACTATTAGACCATATAATAAAATATAACTGGGTATCTATGACCTCAACTTGCTATTTTATCGCAAGCTTTTACATTTTAGCAATTTAAGGATATTAGACATCAAATAAAAATTTCTGTGTATATTTATAATTTTGTTGTAGCTAATAATTACATGCAGCGTATCCGTTTTTTCTCGTTTTATTATTAGCCATTTATTGATCGGAGAACGCAATAAATAATTTCTCCAATTCGTACGTTTCTTTTAACAATTTTATAAAAGCATTCGTTACATGTTTTTCTGTGTCTGCATGTAGTGTCAACACGGTATCGGCGAGTAATTATAATAAATTTATCGGGAAAATCATGTAACTCGCAAAGCAAGTGGAGAACAGATTTTACAAGCGAATATGCAAAAATAGCGTTTTAATGTACATATATATCTGTGAGTTTCTTTTATTACTTTTTCATATAAATTGTTAATCAAATTACCTTACGAAATACTTGACAATATTAACGCTTTGCGTTACTGTAACAAATAAATTGTACATATAATAACACTTAAATGATCTTCGAATAATTCGAAGATGTAGAATATTATCGTGTATAATTTTCTGGCCGTTCTTACTCTCCATTGCGGTGTTATTATAAGCAGTACTGTTTTATTCGGATTCGGATTGCCAGTAGTCTCGGTATAGCTTCACGCAGACATTTCAGTTATTCGCTGTTGCTTCAGGAAACATAGTCTAAATGCAAATGATAACAGGAAATGATAAGAATCTGTTCCGCTCATCCACTGTTCCATCTAGTACGTAGCGATTTCTCCATCGTCCGCACAATTGTAAAGGGACATCCCTTAAACACGTTCGACGTGTTATTCTTCGATAGTATTATCGCAAAACTCGCACACGCGGATCGCCCGTCGTGTCCGTATCGCCGTAAGTACACAGAACCGTGGTATAAAGCGCTCGAAGGAGCGGACGCCCTAACACGAGTTGTTATTTTTATCGCCTATGGTGTGTTTTCATATTTCGCCCAAGGTTCACTAATTTTATCTCATACTCACGTATTTTTCACGATATTTCCCGCTCGACATTTCCCTCGTCACAACTATACTTTTCAAAGAAGTTCTTCACGACTCTTTTTAAGATCAGTTAATTAGGCAGTTCTCTTTTTTTTCCGGTCTCTTGTGGAAAGAAAAATCGTCAAAGTAGCTGGATTATGACAAGCAGCTTCCGGAACCCGTAACATTTCCTTTCTGTCTATAAGATAAAGGGATGTGAAAAGTTTTTAATTGAATGAAAGCAAACCTGTTATCATCATAATGAATACCAAGCAGTATAGGACTGCTTGTGAAATGGAGTATTTATACGGTGTTCCATTTTCATCAATGTTATGAAATATCTCAAAGACCAAGTAAGATACAAACTTTGTACTTATAAAGGTTCTTTTTAATTTTCTTATATTAACTCTCGTTTCTCTGACATATTTACGTTTTATTTTCTGTTTTAATTAATATATTAAATGACTAAACCGCGATATGAAATAATGATGTACAATATTGATCAAAAAATAGTATTGTATACATTATTTTAGAACAAAATAAATATTTTCATATCTCTCTCTCTCTCTCTCTCTCTCTCTCTCTCTCTCTCTCTCTGTCTCGCTCCCTCTTCTTTTTTTCGAATCTTAAAAATATTAGAATTTTCTATTTTATGCTTTCAAATTTAGATCAATCAGACAATTTTCTCTTTCTGAAAATAGAGAAAAATTTGATAACTCTTTTCAAGTTTTTTTATAGAAAAATTCGATTGTTACATTTCAGACATTTGTAATTGATTTTTACTAATTGGTTGTTAGACAATCGTGCAGAACATCGAAGATACTAATGCTTCATTTAAATTCATTCAAATTTATCCATTAAAAGTTTGCAACGCATCCTTTAACTCGTATTATTTTTCAATTTCGCGAACATGCTAATAGCAAACACTATCGTCATACAGAAATATGACGTCTGCATGTGGCCTAACTTTCGTGTACTATGTGCACTAGCGCTTCACCGAGCAACCTTTTTGCCTCGTTCGCAAAACTCGACCCTTCTCGTATTCGAAAGCTTGGGATATCTTTGGCCAAGTCGTAACTGTTCTTCGCGGTACCCAAGGGATAAATTGTCCAGCCTTGTTCGTTCTTTTCCCCGTTGTGAAAACTGGTCATGTTGGCTGACCATGTTGCTAAATGTAAAATTGGTTACACTTCCGATTTAGAGTTTACGTTTACTTTCTTTTTCTTTGTAGTGAAGGCAAAAAAGTTGTCTAATAAAATCTATCAACAGTTATTAAAAATAATAAAAACAATTGTGTAAAATCTTTTAAAACAATTAAAAAATAAACCGTCATTATTATAACATTATTTACAATGCATTTTGCTAAAGAAAAGTAACATTAAATTCGCAATGTTTAAGATTTGAATTTTCACAGATGTAGAGAATAATCTCTGCAAAAATAAAATATTTTAAAAACGTATGAATTTAATCACTTCACGCTCTTTAATAATTAAAAGAGTTATATCTTTCTTCTTTTTCCATGCATAAGTTGATTGAAATTAAAATAATTTCACATTTACTTTTACGCAAAAGTGCAGAAAAGTGATTAAATCGAAAATTGTACTGCAGCTTTTTCATAGGCGTTGCCTAACGGGCTCAAATACGAAGTCATTAAAAATATGAACGAGAAGGATAATATTAACGATGGATCTGAAAAGAACGATATAGATCGTAGAAAACTAAATTATTTCACTCGTTACCAGACTTTGTTTATAATTTGTCAATGTATTAAAATAACTTTGAGCATGCGTTGTTGTTGGAAACATAATAAACAGCAGAAATTAAAATAGATAAAAAGCAAGCCAATACTCAATAATTATTGTGTTAATTTTTTTAAATAAATAATAAAGTATGAATTATTCAATATTATATAACATACTTGTATATAATTTGAAGATTTGTTTTACAGAGACATTTTAAATTAAAAACATTATATAAATGTATATATATTATTATTTCTGCAAATCAACCGAGTGAGTGTGTTTCTTTATCTTTTTTATTCATGAGAAAAATTTCAAAATGTGCAGATAATACGAAATTCTTCAAGGATGAAGAATATGGAATATATTATAACGTTTTTATTATTTAGAAAAAATATATGTCATAAAATTTCCATATTTATTATTTGATCCGAATTCCATATTATATTCTTTTTTCTTAATCCTCTTATTTTTATACTTTTTACTTTTTTGTTAATATTGAAGATGGATTTAAATTTTAGAAACTTTTATTAGATATTATAGCTATGTAACATGTTTCCTCCATAAATTAAAAGTTTTAATATACATTTATGTCGAAGTAATATTAATAATTTAAAGACAAATATTCCTACTGTTTTTTTATTCTAAATAATTTCATTACAATATAATTTATTTTGAAGAATGTTGTATGATGTAGAATTATCACGAGTTTTGTAAATTTAATTTGCAAAGTTCCTTGTATTATGTTGTAAATAAAATTCAGTGGTTCTTATTGTTAGGCGTAAAAGACGCGTATGAATGACATCTAAAAAGTGAGGACAACATCTATATTCTTTAATCCTTTTATATCCGCTTTTGGTAAAACAGCAACGGGTGTGTTAATTAACCGCTTATACTTTACACAAACTCATGCTTTTAGGTTTTTTTTCGTTGGACGAAAGGCTAGGTAAAGAGGGTTCTTAAACCGCTTTTCTTTTAAGAGGAGCGTAATGAAGCACGCTGCGGAACGAAGAAAATAGCACGTATTCTCTATATAAATCGAAAGCGGTAATTTTCGCCATTAAGCCAAAGCAATGGCATTCTCCTACAGAAATAGTCAAGTAAGCGAAACTCATTCGATTTCCGTTGTGCATTCACTGGTCAAAGCTGAATTTATCGTCTTTATAATATAAACCACGCAGAATGTAATCTCATAATAGATGCGATGTTTCTTTGAGAAATTAAAAAATATTCAGATTCAATATTAATATAAATACGTGACAAATTTTGATGAGAAATTAACTTTATAAACTTTTCCATTAGCCAATTTGATTACGAGCAGATTTATCATTTTTGCGAATAAATTGCTACATGAAAGAGAAAAATAATTCTTTTTAAATCTGAAATGGTAATTTTAGCCTTTGTTTACAATAATATTCTGCAATGGAAACATTTTTTATTATGAGCAGTTGTAGTAAATCGAGATTCAAGATGATAAAAGTATGTCACTTTTCATTTTTGCAGTTTAAAAGCCCGGTCACCTTGATTCCGACTAATAATTTTTTTCTAAGTGTTCAAATCTTTTATTAAAAGAATAAGCGCAAATAGAGTGTGATGCACTTCATATAGCGCGATCAAACTGTTTACCAGTAAAACAGACTTTGAGAGATTTGATACTTATCCTGATCAAATCTTGTAACAAAATATAAAAATTACGAGATACAATATTTGTCTCTGTTTTTCGGTTATATTGTCAGCAAACACGCTGAAGCACGTTTTCGAAGGACCAATCCGAGGACGTGGCGTATAAGTGACGTTCACATTTCAAGATGATCATAAACGGCGTGTAACAGCAGCTACGGAAATGTATCCTCTCGCCTCTTAGCGTTTCTTCCCGTTTCACAGAGACGAGAAAGAAAGAGAAAGAGAGAGAGAGAGAGAGAGGGAGGGTGGAGGGAGGAAGAAAGAGAAGCGAGAATGCAGGTGGCAGAGCCGGACGGGAATTGCTGAAGACAAAGACAAGGGGAAACGAACGAAGACACGGGGAGAGCGAACTATGGCGTCTTAGATGGCAGATAGCGGTTTTATGGAAATTCTTCGCGGTCGAGAGCATGCCTAATGCTCTGAATAATATTCCGCAACCTAGCTCGCGAGGTCGTATAAAATAGGCGGCTCCAGGACCCCACGTGGTAATTGATGATCTTTTTATTCTGCCTGCACGATGCACCTTATTACACCGGTGCGCCTGCACCGCCTCCCCGCCGCCGTCCCCACCAGCCCTTGTACCTTTCGGCTGGATTGCAGCAGCCTCAGCTTTATTTCTTCCCTGCTTATTTATCTCCCGCCCACCATTATTTTTCGCGGGCCATCTTTGCTTGTATATTAGTAACGACAGTAGACGCTAGAGTAGGTCGTATCTTGAATTTTCTCGACGTCATATCTCGCACCGTCTCCAGAATTTATATCTCGGTGTAAGTGGATTATTAAACACATCCCTTATATTTTGCGGCATGATTAATGCTCTCTGCATGGCTGCGTAGTCACACGAAAGTTATACGTATCACGCAAATCTGATAGGAGTATACGAGATATTGTTAGAAAAATTTAATAGCTGAGAGATAATCCGATATAATCGTAATTCATTTTAATAATGAATATCAACGGTTTTAGAAATAATACACTTTGATGAAATCCTTTATATGATGCCCTATATAGATAATATAAATTATCTAATATAAAATAGCGATAAATTACATATTGAATGACGTTGGAGCGATTCTCGATATCTCATGTCAAATTCATTTTATCTATACGTAGATACATAAAGTCATATGTACAATTGCGTTGATATCTTTAGAATATGTCAAATTCTATCGGCACTTCTACGGGATATCGCGATAATATCGCCAAATGGCAGCAGTCTGATCGCGATTACAATTTATCGCGGATTGGATTTATTGCGAGTTCGAAGCAAACGTCGTTCGATTTCAACTCGCTTTTCCGCGCCGCGCCGCTCCGCTTCGCGAAACAAGCATCTCGAATCAGACTACCCCTCGCGCGCCGCGGGCACTCCTCCCGCCATCGAGATCCGACGATTTCCCCCTCGTATTTGCTCGAACGTGTCTCCCTTGCTCCTCGCGTGCGCGAACGGTCCTCAAGCTCGGAAAGTTTTATTATTGCCCGGAGGGTATCACCGCCAGGCAGTAGACATAAAGGATCCTTTCTACATATCCGCGGTCGCGGGGTAAGATTTTGCTAATGCGCTTACTCGTCTGCGCTCAAGCCATCCGGAACGCGTTCCATGTATGCTCTAATCTGAAATTCTGTCGCTCTCAGCGAATAGTATTCCGCTAAAAGCGTAATGAGACATGAAAGTAGAGAGAAACGTCGTTTCGATTTGCGTCCTCGCATTCGGGCTTTTATTGCTTAGACGCATAAAAGACGTACGCCTTAGAGACGAGAAATATGAAAGTACAATACTGGAGAGGGTGAGGTATTCAGCTTCATCGATAATACAAACAACTTTAACAATCAGCTGGAAACCTCACCGTTATTTTAAATGAGATGTCGACATAATGAAGTACATTTTATTCGACGGTAAATATCGATGCAATTTAGAACTCTCTTTGATGAAGGTGTATTATATTGGTAGCGCGATACTTCGGATCGATACGATAACACTGCATCGAGATGATGTTACAGAGATTGGAAGACCCGTCCGAATGCATATTGAACTGGAATTTTAGTTGTCGGTAAAATCGATGAAAGATAAAATTGTTACGTAGATTCATGCAAAACCGCGTGTAAAATGCACCTTCAAATAATTGTTTTACAATTTAATAATATTACCGCAACATTTGTCACATATCTGGATTTTAAGTTCTTGTTAGCATAAAGCATCATAAATCGTATTGTACAATCTTAATTCTCTGAAAGGTAGCAATACATGTGTGCACAGTACATTCATATCTCTAATCTAATCTCTAAATGCATTTCTAAATAACGGGTTGAATGAATTCACGTAGTTGCGATTAAAGGACTGTATTTGCGCGATACAGACGGGCGCATTTACCATGCACTCTAAACTTACATCTTCTGATGGAGAGCGAATGATCCCTGACATGAGGCTATATTTGAGTTCCGCAAATCAAATACAAGACAATTATTTTTTATCGACCGTGGACCTACAGTCGAAAGTTCTAGACTGCCGAAGAAAATGGAGGCGCAGTAGTTCCTGCTTGAAAATTTATGGGATACTGCCTGATGGAGACTCATGTTTTATGAATGATCGGAACTTCGATGCAGCAGCGTCCGACATCATTGCTGATCGATAGAGAAAATTCGAGTCCTCGTGGGGACTCCTGCAACATTGGTCCGTAAAGAAGATTGTTTGGCTATTTAAGATAATTTAATCAAAAAACAAAAGGCAATGGCTCGGCTTTGAGGCGTCTACCTTCCGCGGTTACCGTAATTTTCTTCCATATATTGCATCGTCGACGGTTCTAAAAGAAAGGTATGAGTTAAATTTATGCGTTACCAGTAATATTTCCATGTATGCATCAGTATATGTTTGAAATTAATTCTCGTTAGATTTGATATCAATTCCCGTTCATGTTTTACTCACTCGTGTATGCTATTTGACGATAAATATAGTATTTTACATTTTTGCCGTATTTATAACCGTTATTAAGCATAATACTTATACCATAAATATGCGCATATTTTCATACGTGAACATAACGTACATCATTTCTGCATACCATGCAACATCTTGCAATATTACATAATCGTAACACACGTCGTTTATTTCAACAACTTGCTTCAACAACGACATACACAACTAAAAAATCAAAGTTTTCAATTTTATAGTTTTAAATGTAATATTATTTTTAAATGAAAATTTGATGTAACAATTTGTCCTATTGACATATCGTAGAGAAATAAAAGTATTATTGGATCTTCATTCAGTGTGTGTATTAAATTTTCATCAAAAATTTTAGTAATCTTTTTTCGCAGATTACTAAAGAATGGTTTTTTAATGCAATATTATTTTTAAATAAGAATTCTGTGTAACAATGTGTTCTACCAACATATTGTAGAGGAATGAAATTATCATTAGCTCTTTACTCAGTCAGTGTATTAAATTTTCACCGAAACTTTTTTGAAATCTCTTTGCTAGAAAAAGAAAAAAAACTTTTTAGTTATGCTATAAGTAATTGAATAAAGTGTTCTAGATTTCTTCTAGACAGTTTTTATTTCCTCAAATGCAATTCATTTCTCGTCGATGCTGTATTTCAAAATATTCTCGTAGAACGAACGTATTATTTCTAATAGAATATTTCTTTTAACAATTTCACGATGCGGGATACCGTGCAGTAATGCCCGTCTGCTCGTACTCTCATAAATATTCTCGAGGGAGTACCGTGCCCAATTTTCCGAAAAATCTGATATGGACGCGTATAATTCCGACGAAGAGAGGCGAGCGCTTCACATGCGCGATCTTCTGTGCACTCGACGAGACATTGGGCGGTAAAAGGGTAATTTCCGCCCTAATCATATTCCGTCTTCCCCTTCTTCGACCTTCATTCGAATGTATTCTTCAGAGACAATCGTTCTATTAAGCGAAAACCGTGCTATCCAGCCCGATGGGACAGAATTTATTTCGGCAAATTTACCGAATTCGTCCGTTATCCCAACATGTGATACGAAAAGAGGATTTAATAAGATTTGTAGAGAACGACGACGATGCGGATATATTCCGACATTTTTGTAGCTCGGAAAGATCGCGCTAACGTGCCCGAGAACACGTAAGGCAGTCACCCGATTATCTAACGATGACACGAATGCAGCCTAGCTATTCTTGATATGCTACCTCCTTATGGCACGCGTGCGGTCTTGCATGAGCGATAACGAAAGGAAACGTATCAAGGAAATTCAGAAGGATCGTAGATGCCTCACGTCAGTTCGCGCGACGACGATATTAAAGTAAGGAAGTATTTTTATCGCATTCTACACAATGAATACCCGGTCTCTTTGACTGTTTTTATTGTTAATATTTTATGAAGTATTTATAAAGATTTCCAATATATTCTAGAAAGTATTTATAAAACGTAAATGTCATCCTTCTTTCTTTCCTTTTCCCGCGTGTATGTATATTGCACATAGCACTATTACCGTCTAGAAGCTTGAATTCGTCATTCAGAATAAAATTAGACAGTACCGAAATAGTATCGGGGCACTGTGCTCGCGGATCGAGTAACGTCGCGATATTTTAACCTGAGTGCAAACACTCAGGTCAAAGGACACACAGTTGTGTGTCTGTGATTACATCGTCAAGTATACGTTGTATGTTATCCGCGTCACGTACAAAGATATCCTACGGGCGAGCAGAGGATTTACACAATTGAATATGCATTTGGCATATCGTCAGGGCGTGGGGTGAGTTTGGAAACGGGAGATTTGTGACGAACGGAGGGCTGTCTTGGAATGAATCGCGAAGCGTCTTTCCTTGAGAAAAATCTCAAGTGCGAAGAAAAGGGGAGCGTCCCGTGCTGCCGCAAGTCGTCGGGAAAGAATATAAATTTTCATTAATGCAGAGCGATGACGGCGCGCAGCTCGAGAAGGAAAACGTTTGTCCGTTGCGTATGGCAAAATACTTAATTTTGCGTGGAAAGTTCGGAATGTGAGCACTCGTTCAAATCCGTGACGTCGTTTAATTAGAAAGATTTACATATGGTTTCTCAAAATTATGTCGCGATATAACATTAAATATTATAGATTGAACAAAAAAATTAAATATCTATTTTAATATTGGAGGTGAAAAGTTCATTTCTAAATTATAAACATTTAATTAATTTTGAAATATTTAAAATTATATGCTATTTTAACAAAACATTTATAATTTAAAATATTGCATCGAAATTTCAAAAATATATCAAAGCCACTATTAAAATTTGAGCCATACTGTGCTAATTCAACACAATCAATAAATATAAAAATTAAATAGATAAATTATTTAAGAAATTATTTAGAAAATTATTGTAATATTTAAACTTAAATATTTGACACTTTATATTTGTACGTAGAATCGTGTGACTTAATATTCATAAAAAACAAAGAACGCAACCTCACCGTTAAATTACAGTATAATTAATCCGCAATTGAGAATATTGAAATTAAACGTGCGCACACATACTATGTTACCTTCAAAATTCCGTTCATTATTGTATGATAATAGAATATTTGACGTGCTTATCCAATAGCTGTCTGTCTAGACTATTCGTTGAACTCCCGACGACATAAAGCGCGTTAAATTTGCAGACATACAAATAAGATCGTTTTAACAATTTACCATTAACATTAATATCGTTTTATTGCGACATCGTTTTATTGTGTCTTTTTTTATTATTGTTATGAAGATCTGTTGACGCATCGTCAATCTTAAGTGCCATCCGCTCGGCAACGATAATAAATTATTCACCTTTCTGACCTACAAAATACGCGATCATTATCTAGTACTTACTCTCCGTCTCTCTCTTTTTCTCTCTCACTTATACTCTAGACTATCATCTGTATCCAGCGCAAAATGCTTCCCTTGTTGATTTCGGCCTTCATCGAGTAAGTGCCCACAGCCGGCGCGTAGGTTCTGGCAACTACGACGATATATCAAATTTCTTTCTAATAACGGCACGGTGGCCCGCGCGCCACACCGGGCGCCCCGAAAGTATCCAATATGGTGACA
Organism: Monomorium pharaonis; assembly: GCF_013373865.1. Lineage (NCBI taxonomy): Eukaryota > Metazoa > Arthropoda > Insecta > Hymenoptera > Formicidae > Monomorium > Monomorium pharaonis. The sequence continues at coordinate 23,365,015 of NC_050472.1, read as the reverse complement.
CCCCGAGAACGACACCTGAGAAACGAGGGGCGTCGCTAAGTTAAAGCGGCTGGTAATCCGAGGGTTTACTGGGAGAAAACTCAGATTCAAGTTATCCCCCTTTCTTTTCCTCGTCTACCGCAAACCTAAAGTAGCGGCACCATCGCCGCCCTCGCTTTCCTCCCTCCCTCCCTCCCACCCTCCTTCCCTCACACACCTCTCCGTCACCATCGCTACCGCCACTACCACCAACAGCCTCCGCGCATCAGCAGCACTAGGATCGCCTTCAGTCTCCGTCAGCGAGCCTCGTTCTACTCTCCATCCTCTCCGACACCCTTTCAACTATATTCTCGGCTCGCCGAGGTCAGCTTATGAGAAATCCCTCCTGCCGCGTGCTAACATTACGGTTCAGTTCTCGCTCGCCCGAGCAACTCCCTAGAGCTGTCTATTAAATACCTAATATCAACTCATGCTCGCTTCTCCCATCTTCCATCATTCCTACCATAGATCTATCTTTCTCTTTTCCTCCGCAGCTATTTCTCCTCCACCTCTCTCTCTCTCTCTCTCTCTCTCTCTCTCTCTCTCTCTCTCTCTCTCTCACACGCACGCACTTGGCGTCACCTCCTCAAAATTCCTTCGCCCTCTTGACCCTCTCTTTTCCGCCACCACCCTCTCGTTTTCGCACGCGCGGCATCCCTCTTTCGCACGTAACTGCAAGCTCGACTCCACCACATTTCACACCTACACAGTGCCAAAACGTTAGTCTTCTTGCTCACCCCCACTTATTCGCCTCGCTTCCATCTTCCGCTCCCTTCTTCCCTTCTCAGTGAGTGTTCTCTCTCACTCTCTCGATCCTTCGCAGTCCCATACTCGAAACCTAATCCAAAACGTGCCGAACGCTATCCACATTATCATTCTTGTAGCAGACAACGGAAAGTTTGTTTAGACCCCGGCGTTCATCCTCTTTTCCCCCCTTCGCCGCCCGCGTCTCGCTTCGGTACGCAACCTCACAGCTCGCAGCGAAGTGGGAAAATCGAGGCGCGTCTCATCTAGTAGTGGTGTTATACGAGTTTCGAGCACTTTACACGCTAATCTCTGGCATAGAGATTGCCGCCTCGTCTGCGGGACAGAGAATGTTGGCTGTACACGTTGCGTACTATCCCCTTTATGCGATGTGATCCAAGAGTATTGGGGGTCGATCCCGCGTTTGCGAGTCTCTCTGGAAAGGCGTTGTCATTAAGCCGTCATCCATCGTGATAAGTTGTCGTGCCGCGCAGTAATAAATTGTTCGGACCATCTACCAGAACGTTTTTGCAGCCTTATAGATTATGCTTGAATTAAGCCACTACCGTCGGAGAACTGAATCCGATTAACTTGTGTTATAAAATCGCCCGGCCGATGTATCGATAAGGTAAGATTTATGTAAACACGGAATGTAATAACATCAACGGGTAAAGGCTGAGAAGAAAGTGACTCGTACTACTTATTCTCATGTGTTCGGCTAGTTGTGTAGATTTATTTTAAATGTGCATACTTGTATACTTTATGGCGAGTGATTTGAATTCCGACTTAGGAGATTCACTTTCGACAATTTTGTTCAGCCATTCTCTCTGCTATGCAGGTTACATTGTTATCGTTGTGTTTACGGTGCAACTTCTTGATCCACCATCTTTGCCGTACACCTATCCATCATTCTATTTCCGGCATGCTAATTCCCGGGAGCGCGTACACCGTAGGTATTAAATGAGAGAGAATAATAATTCCTAATTCTCTACTACCATACGGAAGCGAGCCTAGTCATCAATGCTCGACTGGGGATTTGTGGATGGAGATTGGCAAACGTATTACGTGCTGGCTGCGCGTGTAATAGTCCAGGATTATGGACATTGGAATAAGGAATTGGGAATCAATATTGCGGGTATTTACGGAAGGACTCACCCCGAGCATTGCTGTCTCACCTCTTCCACTGTCCGTGGCATTAATTGCGCATTTCTCTCCCTGTCCGTCTCTCTCTTCTCGCCCTCTCTCGCGCTCCTGCGCTTTCGCGATACGCTGCTCCTTTAATTAAATCGGTTTATTAAGCCTTCGAGTGGATGCGCCGCATCGTGAGTCTTTCGTTTTACCTCCTTTCCTCCATTCTGCAGCCCCCCTCCCCTCTGGTCGTTCACCTTTTGTTTCTCGCGCGGCCGTTTCTTTTCTTCTCTCTTCTTCTTTTCCTGGAGGGAAACCTCGTTTCTGCGGGAAACGTATCGTGGTTATATCGCCGACGGGCACGTTCGGCTTTACGATCCGTGTTAATACCTCGTGGATAACCGCGTCGGGAAAAAGGCGATTCAACTTTGCTGAAAGTTTTTTCGGGGATTCACGTGGAGGCGAGGTTAAGCCAGGCTCGCTCTCATAAAGTAAAGACTGGCGTTTGAATTAAACATTAGTCTATGGATAGTATATCGACGGCTATACCACGCGCGCATCAAACTGTAACAATCACTTCATACGGTGATTAAGCGATGCGGCTGGCTCCATTGATGACCGATGTTTCAAATTGTGGCTGGAAATCCGGAAAAGTTGATTTATTACTTTCCAAATAAATCCTTATTTATTCTGGAGATATTGCAGAGATGGCAAAAAAGAATGTTGATGGTCGTTTGATATATCAAATTGTTTGCAAATTGTTCAGTCAATAAACTAATTTTTCGTTAAGTATTATCTTACGTATTAGCATACATATGAAAATTATTAATTGCTTTATGTCGAGTTTAAAATATAATATAATAAGATTATTATAATTTGTATGAGATTGTATATATGGAACAAAAATACATTACGAAGTACATTTAAATATCATCTGCAATATTGTTGCGAACACCTGCATTTAATACGGCATTAAATACCTTTATTTAACAAGTTATACGAATCTGTTCATGGGCACAACTGCACGCGCTTAAGCCAAAGCTTAACTAAACTTCCGCTTATAGACATTGGCTACTGTTCAATCATCAATTATCATGGAATATACAATAATACTTCAAAGTTCCAAATAATTTGTAAAATAGAATGAAAAAGCACGCTAACATCTTAAAGTATATTCTGAATGCGGGTCTCTCAATCTTAGATATTTGGGAGCACAAAAACATAGATAGTAAAATATTAATAAATTAGTTTTAAAAAATTAGATGCACAAATGAATTCAGTGCCTTTAAATTCAATATTATATAATTCCATTTCAAAATTAAATATTTTCTCATTTTTTTGTGAATTGCAAGTGTTGTGAATATTAAACGTTTTTGAAACACTACGTATACTAACAAACTAAACGACATAACTTTAAGAAACAGAAATAAACACCATAGGTCTGAAAAGCAACATTGCAGCCATTGCATTTTTGTTACATTTTATTAAAAAATAATGTTGCTAAAACTATGGGAATAATTTGTTCTGTTTTAAATAAAGATGCTGATTCATAAAACATACAAAAAATAATATCAAACATTTTACAGTGGAAAATTTTTCTGCAGCATAACATTTGATCATATGCAGTAAAAAAAAATGCAGTAAAAAAGAAAAATGTCATCTATACTTTGATCTAAAAAAATTCTCTTTTATGCGATTTTTTCTTAGATTTTTAACCTTGTCGAATTAATACTTGTTTCGTTTGTCCCAACATTACATGGCTAATACACATTTTAAGACAGTGGAAAAAATCTAAAAAAGTCTCAAAAACTTTGTCGACTCAAGATGATAATTTTTTTTTCACAAGGGTTTTCGTCAATTTCTTGATAAAAAAAACAAAGTTATCAAAAATAATGGAAAATAGTATAAATTATCGAAAATTTTAAAAATTTTAAACGTATTTACATTATACATTTTTGTGCGCTAATTTTAGCGTTTTTAGTTATCCGCAGACGTTTGGTGGAAACGATTTCGTATGATTAAATATAATACTAATCGCGTCTGAGCCCGACATAAAATTTGACAGTGTAAATTAATCCAGCCAGACGTGGGTCTGACGCAATATATAATTCATGTCTTCTTCCAATTTCATTGCGTTTCATCTGTGTGACGGTGTCGCGAACAATCATCAATATACATGCATACTTGAAAAATCTTCTCGATCAGACTTCGCGAATTTGATTCCTTTCATTTGTTCAACTGTAAGCGACTGCCGCTTAACTTTGCCAACAAGTGCCCCATAAGTACCATAAACAGCAGCATCGCTCGTTTTAAACGAGCCGGAGAAATGAGAAAAGCTTCTTCTTCCACCTCCTTTCGCCTTATATAGCATTACGCGCGCAGGCATACATATTTATTCAGCGTACATAGACTTTCCATCGTAAAGCAGCGCGACTGTCGACGTATCTTCGCGTCCGACGTGATACCTGGGACGTTTACGAAATCCGGGATGGCATGCCCAAACGTTCCGCATATATGGCGCGTGGGCGACCGCCGTTTCCATCGCAAATACGAAAACGCGCTCCGAAATTGATTTATAGCAATTTTATGCTCATAAATGCATACGTAATATATTGTTCTACGTATGCGTGTATGTGTGTGCGTGTGTATTTGTGTGTGAAGAACGTGCTGCACGATTGACAATTTTGCACGGATGCTTGAGACGAGAGGAATGCCTTTCAATGTTTTTAAATCAATCAATTGCGATCAACAATCTTTATGTAATTATCGTGAGACGTTAATACTTGTGTGCATGTCTGAAAGTAACGTTTTATATCACAGTTTTGTTAATTTGCACGTTCGTTTGACGCATTATTCTTGCAATCAATTAATTTCTCCCACCTAATTTCGTCACAATATTTTTATTCCTATACAGTTACGCGAGATATTCAACGAATGACTCACGTAGCGAATATACGTAACACGAGACATAACTTTGATCGTGTCCGGGTGCAGATTTACTTTACTGATATCAAGATGCTTAATGCCTAGGAATACCAAACTAACCGTGAGAGATCGCGACTAGAGGATTTTTCTCTATTTCCAGTAAATCTCTAAGCACACACGTGCGCGACGTTCTCTCTCGCGTGCAAATGCGTCGTCTGATTTATAAATATTTATCACGTTGCAGCGTTTTTCACTTGCGAGGAAAATCTCGTGCACGTTAAAGCGAGGCGGACGTTCGGCGTCCGCGCCGAAAGAAAGAGGGTAGAAAAAAGGAGGATGAGGCGGAAGGAGAATTTGCAGGGAGAATCGACTGCGTAATGGTTGCGCGCGTGGTTCCGCGGATGCGATACGAGTTTCCGCGTGCGCGCGACGCGAATCTTGCGTCACTCCGACGACGACGACGACGACGACGACGACTATTTATTTGCCGGAACGCCGAACGCGGATGACTCGTTCGTCAAAGCGTACGGCATCGCGACACAAAGGACAGCGACGTTGCCTGCGATAAGAAGAAGAAGAAGGCAGTGAGCGCGTTGGCTCGTGGAAACGGTGGAAGCCGCCGGGATGAGAGAAAAAAAAAAGGGAAGGAACGAAAACTGCGAGAAAAAGACGGAGCGGAGGATGCCGGTGGAGCGACGGCGATAGCGAGAACGCACGAGCGAAAGGCTACGAGATGAAATTCTCAAGTCATCCATTCTGCGTGTCAGAGGGGATTCCCGTGCGGCAAGAGGTACCGTCGCGGAACCGAAGAAAAAGAAAAAAAACCCGGCCGGAGGAAGAGAAAGGAGGAGAAGACGAGATCGGCGAAGGAGGTGAGGAAGAGAAACGGCGGGCATGGTGGTGGTAATGGTGGTGGTGCGCGACCGTACAGAGTTGCAGGATATCGGACGAAGGGGTGGTTTTCACGGCGTGGAGGTCGCTAGCAAGGGAAACTGTCAGCAGAGCTCAGATTGTATCGTCGTTCCCAAAGGGAAGGTACAACGTCCACTTGAAAATCTCCTGACATATGGTAACCGTACACATTTGCCGTTCACACTTCCGGTTTGCCGTGTAACGAAGCGTTCCTGCTGCAGCAGAACAGAGACGCATCTTTAAATATAATGTGGGGAATTATTCTTGCAATCAATTAATTTCTTCCACTTACTTTCGTCACAATATTTTTATTCCTACAGTTATGCAAGATATTTAACGAATGCCTCAATAAATTAAAGAAAATATTAATAGGAATCACATTCAAAGTAAAAATAAATTTTTAATCAGAGGATTCAGAGAAGAATATTACATGATAGTTTCACTATGAAAAGTACAGATAAGGCTTCCTCACATTTTATCTAATAATGATAGTATTCTAAAATATGTAAAATAATTTAGAGTATATTGCATTTACAAAATTATTTAAATAATGGAAATTAAAATCTGTTTGTAGATGTATTTCATTTGTTAGAATAATAAATATTTATTTGTTTGATTATATGTTAATTTATTTACTTATAATTAGTCAAATTGCTGATTAATTTATGAATTTATTTATAAGATACACTAATTAATTAATACAATAGATTTAATAACCACATATTAATTTGCTGAACTAACTGCAGAATGCTTATGCTGCAAAATAAATTCGAAGAAAACTTTTATTTTATTTAAAAAATTTATACAAGCTATATATATATATATATATAGTACGTTGCTGATTTTTTAAAAATACAATTAATATGTTTTATTTATAAATTAGATTTTAATCTTGAGTTGCATCACTTTTACAGCCAAAACTTTTATTTCTTTTCTTTTAAAATATTTTCCATTTTTTAAATATTTGTATCTGTTGAAATTATAGCATGTGACTACTTCGTTGAAAAATCTAGCATTGTGCATTAATGTTTTATGATCTAATTGAGATGAGTGCATTCTGAGAGATCATAGTGCACACACGTAGTAAAATATTTAAAAAAAGATAAGAAAAGAAAACTACATACGGAAGATATTTTTAAACATATAACTTAACAGAATTTTTAATAATAATGTCACTGTTCTCAAAAATTATATAAACGGTCATGTAGATAATAAAATATATAAAAGTTTTAAATATTGCGTTACGCAACGCGTAAAAAGAAATGTATGGAATAGAAACTAAGTACTAACTCAATTAAGAGAATTAAGTAGAAGAGAATAAAATGTGCGCTTCTAGATTAGTCGGTTTTTTTAAAGAAGAGAAGACGTTCAACAAAATCTGCAAGTCGTTTCGAGGGAGAGTTAAAAACATTTGAGGGGGAAGAATCTGTCCTCTCACAAAATGTGATAAATGTGTTGTGAAGTGAAGAAGAGAGTGATTAATTTACCTTGAGATCCGCGGTTCGACGCGGTTGAAGAATTTCAGATAAGGGATTTTATTTAACGACGATGTTAATGAGAACCATGGGCTTTTCTTATGCATAATGCAATACTGAATATTTACCTAAGTAAAGCAATGTCTTCGAACTAAACTTTTAGTATAAAATCTACGATTTTACACGAAAATATATTTGCCTCTTCATTTATTTCCTTCTTCCAATTCTCTTAAATTCAACTTTAATGTACAAAAAAGCCGTATAAAAAATTATTAAATGTAATTATATTTCCTCTGCGACAAACAATGATGCGGAAATATGTTTGAAGATAGCTGAAAATTAATCGAACTACCTCTGCAATTTTTATAGACGCTTAAAAAAGTCATGCGGCTTCCATTCCTTTCTCCGCCGCATAAGAATTGCTTATGAATTTATTATGGCAATTCGCGGCGGAGAGCACGGAGTGTTGAGCCGAGACTTCCGCGAATGTCTGGATTCACGATGCGGAATCCTACAAGTTGCCCGACATCTCGGCACTCCTGAGAATTGCGGTGGAATCTTCCGTGGTCACCTCGAAAGTTTGGTGTAAGTGACATTTTGTTGCCAGCTTCCGCTACATCAATGGTTACGCAGTACCTAACTGTAATCCCAAATGCACAACTGACAGCAAACTGGCAGCATTCGTTTTGAGTATGCATGTCAATAATAAATAACGTGGTTGGACTTTCGTGAAAGATTAATGCGAGCGTTAAACTAGCGTTGAGTGAGAGAGAGAGAGAGAGAGAGAGAGGAGGGAAGGGAGAGTGAGAGAGAAAGAGAGAAAGAGAGAGACAGACATTAATTTGGCGCTATCAAGTAATGTTACACGCGCTACTAAAGGTGTATAATAGATACGTTTTGTGATATCGCAATTTTTGTTGCTACAATATGAAAAAAACATTTTTCTATAAAAATGCTTTGTAACTTTAAATGTAACTGTTGTCTGTATTAAAATTTTTAGAACTTTTTGGGCAATTAGAACTTCATCACTTATATTGAGGCTTGGGCAATCAATATTAACTTCATAGAAATTCATTATACAACAATAAATAATTGCAAAAATTCGTTATATTAAACAATCAATATTTCATGAAACATGTTACATTATTTATACACATGTAAATAACAAAATTCGCGATCTTACTGATTGTGAAACTAATAAAAATTTCATGTTGTAATTAAATATCTCTAAAAACATTTCATATCTTATTTAATATCTTTAAAATATTAAATAACATTTTCTCTAGTTTTGCGTAAAAGTACAAGAAGTTAATTCAAATGCCGTAAGATTATTTATTAATCGACTGTACGTTGACACTAAACTTCCTTTCGAATAGTCATAAATTACATATCGAACGTGCAATAGCAAATTATTCTGTGATTCCTGTCGTTATCAAAATTAGATATATCAAACGGATATATGTCATAATGATTTATATCGTTGATTTCATATTTTGCACAATTAGACAGATTGGTCACGTTCCGCACAGTTTGCAGAATATGCATTCGCGTCCAACATTAATGCATTATTCGGCTTTATCAGTTATATGTGTATATTTTCGTACTTTATGTATTTTAACATGCTTTGCGCAAGCACAATGAAACTACAAAAACAATAACAACGGTCGCATATTTGACTTCATTTTTACTTCTATTTTATTTATGATACTTGTAATTATTACTTTCCTTTCCAAGATACATTCATTATTAATATTTTTATAAAGCTGCATCGTAAAAAAAGTCAATATATCAAACAATTTATATGCTGGCGCAGTTAAAAGAAAGGATCGGAACTTTTACTACTTTTTTTTTTTTACTAAATTAAAGATCTCACATTTATAATTTATTTAGACTCCTGACACAGTTGTTAATGAGACAGAAATGCGCGAGAAAATATATCTATATGTATATGATGTAGGAATTTGTGCAAATGTATCGCGTAATTTTACATTGGAAATATTACGAGAGTACTGACTCGAGATACGTTGCATCGTTATATGCTATGATTATTAGTCTCATTGGTACGATCGCAAATATTGTGTGCACTGTAAACAAAGGTCAGAATCAAATATTCTCGCTGTTAATTAAACGAGGAAACTCGCACAGAGTCTGATTTGTTTGCCAATACAGTGTTTACCTGGGGTTCGTGTGATTTGCACACATACTTTCTGAGATTAACTGCCGACTACCTCGTATTCTTCTTTCTCAGTGCATTATTTAATATTTCTATATGCCACGTTTTAAAATTCTATAAACCTGTCTCCGAAAAAACAAAATGCTAATAATGGAAATGTTACGAAAAAACTATCGATATCCGGCAAAGTTTAAGAATAGTGGAATGGATTAAGGAGGAGAAAATGGAAGAGATAACGAAGTGAGAGAAAGAGTCAGTTAGGAGCCGAGTATTCATTAAGACTGTAATGGGAAACGTTAAATAGGGAACATTAACGTCAGTGTTAAGCTTATAGCATCTTAAAAAGGAAACAGCCATCGAGATACTCTAAGAAGTGAACGTTTACTATTAAGATTTACAATAAATTGCTAAAGTTTAAAAGATAAATGATTTTATTAAAAAATATATTAATCTTTTCTCGCACAATTTTTAGAGAATTTTTTATCTAATATCTATAATATCACATATTTATTGATATTGACACAATATCAAAAAGTGACATAGTATCAAAAGGAGGCTTTATTTAATTTAAATCAGTAATGCAACCATTTAGAATATTTATTCAATTTAAAGATATACTTTACGAGACAAACGGCTCATATTCAAGTGATGTAAAGCACATAGTTGTGAAAAGTGAGCCTCTTATTGAACATCTCTTTCTGGTAATTCAGTAAGTCTTAGTGCCCATTTCAGCCGTTGGATATCTCGTAATTCATGACTGCAAGTTCAGCTGCATTGCGCAACTGGTACGAAATAATGTGCACGTAAAGTTATTTATGTACACGACAGACCGTGATTTCGTTGCTCGCTCGATCTCTCTAAGAACATAAAACGCATTTGGCATCGATATTCGTGTTATATTTTGGCGATGTATATATCCCGCGTCTGCTGAATATGTTTCTCGATTTGCGAAGGTGTCTCGGTGAATTTTATCAAGAAGTAATGCGAGAATCAAAAATTCGGAATTGTCATCTTTTGAATTTCGAGTATTTTCTATTGCTTGCAAACGAATTTTCAAGATATACGTATACTGTGCAAAGATAATGTTGCTTTATTATAAGTAACATTAAATAGATAAATTAATTTGGAAGTAAAGAATTTAACGCAAAAAATTTAATTAATGCGGCTTAGCTTTACTCGTTGATTATTTTTTTAATTAATGGATGGCTCTAAAACTTTACTGTAATGCAAATTTAATTCCGCGAGTGTAACTTTTTGCATCCCGTGATACATATTACATAATAAATTTGATGCATAAGGTGAAACTTAAACAATATAACACAGTCGCTAGCAGTCAGCAACTAAGAACGGTTTGATTGTGTGTTCGAGGGAAGAAAAAGGAAATCTGATGAGAACGCCACTATTATCGGTAGAAATAATGAAACGGTCCGATTAATCCTTCGAATATCACGGATATCGAAGAGGAATGTCGAAGTAATGGATTTTCATTCAGCTTTTTATGATCGCGTTCCAGACCTCGAGATGGCTTGACATTTTCTCCAACATGCGTCGTGGTGGAACTTTGTTATAGCAGGCAATCGCCGTAAAATCTGTGTGATCGTTGGATGCGTACACTTTATCAAGTTTTCCAAAGGTTAGGAAGACCTGAGAGTCCTCATAATGTCAGTTCTTGTTTTACGGTGATCTTGGGTTCTCTTTATCGTCTTTATCTTCTTCTTTCTCTCTTTTCGTTGTTCTCAATCCTCGTACACGTCTCCGTTTATTCTTGTTTCAATTTCTTTTTGTTATTTATTTTCAGATTTAAAATTTATTTTTATTAATATTAGGATCAAAATTCCAATAGATTTTTTAATAGAAAGATGTGATAAATATAATAATAATAATAATTTCATTAAAAGAGTTCATATTATACTAAAGTTAAATAAGTTATCACGATAAATATTTTTCAAGTGGTATCACAAACAGTTCTATACATGATACAAACAGACCCATACTTCGATTAAAAATAAAATAGTTTTGATAAAATTGAATCTCGAGTTGTAAATATCTGCTATAAACTTTATACTTTTGCAATAATTTTAGCTACGAGATAATTACATTTTTAATCAGATTGCGTATAATATAATTTCATACATCCTAGACAAAGAAAATATTTTTGCAGTTTTGCGTCTAAATTCATCTCGAAAATATCAATAAATTATTGTTTTCGGTTACACGTAACACACAAATTATATTGTTATTAATGTATTATTTAATTTACAAGTCAAACTCTTAAAAAATTTTGTTAAAGTATTTTATATCTTGTACAAAAAATATCTGATATCTTGTGAACATAAAGTGTAGATTACCCATTTTAATAATTACTTATATGCGCGCATTTGAGTAATAGTATCGTCATTTTGTATCTGTTACGTCTCGCATGCGTTTTAGCCGGATCGCCATCCGTGAAAGCTTTCGACCGAATTCGTGCGATTCGAGATTAAAGCGATTTGTTGAATGAGAACAAACTGGTTCTATGACGAGGGAAGCGCGCATTTTCCAGGAAATCTGCAGAGGGTCGTATTATTTTGTAACCGGTTGGTTCGGTCGGCCATTGTATGGCATTATACGGATAAAAGCTTCGACCGTGCCGGTATAACGGAGAGATTTATTACGGATCGATAACTTCAGTCCTTGTCACTACTCCGATGAAATGTTTGTTGCGCAACGGCCAAAAATAAATCCCCTCTTACGCGGTGCGTGCAAACCTGTGCTTCGATGCAGCGATATCTGCAATTTTATATCTCGAATTGATTATTCGAGTCAGAGACTCGGAAATCCCCAAGCCCTCTCGTGTTTTGATACAATATATATTAACATCCAATAAGATCAGCATTTATATATAACAAGATATATCATATATTCAATATTCACACTATTTAATAAACTTGCTTTTCTTAAATATAAAGCAGAATAACGTGGATTTTATGTTTATAAACACAATATGCGTACAACTGATGTTACTACATATAGCAAGCATATTGATTTTGATATTGTGCAAAATTAAATTACAGAGAGAGAGAGAGAGAGAGAGAGAGAGAGAGAGAGAGGGAGAGATTAATTCTTAAATTTTACGACAATATAATTTCATTGCAACATGATTTATTGAGCCGTCTTTAAGTTCTATGGAAAGATCAATATTACATCCAAATTTATGACGGCGCACTTGAGCTTGCAAATTAATATCGCGTAAAAGCTTCAAGATTATAGTCTCTAAGATATACTTGGAAGGAAACGTTTTCAAGTACATAACAATTGCGACGTTCAACTGTTTCATTTCTCAGCACACAATTTTATGGAGCTATATCATGTCTTTACAACTATATAATCTTGAATAGAAAGGAATAACAATTATAATGAAGCAGTTGTATCTCTCACTTATTATAATGTACTTTAATAATTTAATTATTTGACGTGTATACATAAAATACAATGATAAAACTATTATGGCATATACACCTATAGTAATATTAACGCGACCTACACATAACGTATTCTACAACACATGTAAAAATTGAAAGGAAATAAAAGTAAAATAATAAAAGATTATTTCATCAAATTGATCACTTAATTCCAACAAATGAATAAATATTCCATTATTCTGTTCTTTCCGCGCTGTACCTATACAATCAATTGATCGTAATAAAATCAGCTAGAAACTAAAAAAAGCTATTTATTTATTTACGATGCTCATAATCGATATATCCCATATACATGTAGGTGTACACCCGCGAATACGCATACCGTAACCAGCGGGCGGTCGGACGACCGAGGTTTTGGGGCGAGTGAGGCCGCGGATCGGCCTTATCTACCCTACCTATTGTGCGCGTAGTTAAGGTAGTTAATCATTCCGAAGTTTACAAGGTGTTAGGTGGTTAGCATCGCGGGAATTAATTTGTCGTGCGCGACGTCGCGGTAAATTGTCGGCGCGGAGTTGTGCCACCGTAGAGAACTGCTAGCGCCGGATAGTCCTAGTCGGCTGGCAGCGTCGGCCCTTTACAGTGTCCGAACCCGCATACACCGGTGCACAATAGTTCCCCGCTATTTCGCGTCTCATATACATGTATCTTTCAGCTGCATCTTATGTGTCCGCGTTCTGCGGCTGCAGAATCATCCCAGACCGACGTGATCAGACGTGAGAATGTTTCCTCGCTATGAATTACGAGCGAATGTACATACATTCGCTTGGTTTTAAATTCGATTATTGCGACACGGTAAATATGGCTATTTTTTTTCTTTCACGCATAATTATTGCGACTATATTAATTTGATTCAGCAGAACGCTTCGAGCCACGTTATCGCAGGCGCGATAACGCTGTAACGTTGCAACAGCAGTCAGTCTATTGGATATAATAATAGCGCATTTGTCGCAGCGAAATCGCGTCGAAATTATTATCTCCCGGCAGTTCCCCGGCCACGCGATTCCGCGTTATTTCCTTTTCATCGAGCCACCGTCCGTCATGCGGAAGATCGCCGACCACACTCGAATACGAACGAGAACGCTACTTCTCCCGATAGTGAGAAAACGCATCGCTAACCGTCGGTTTTCCGCGAATATCGCGGGGATATCGTGCCCCCTCGGATCTCTCTGCTTGCCTCACGGAGTCTCCTCCACCCTGTCTACCGTTTTTTTTTTCTTTATCTCCTCCGTCTCTCGCAATTGCGGCACTTGGGCGCATCCAGACCGCCCCGAACTTCTTGGCAATTCCACTCGGCTAGGTGGACCGGGGTAGAAAGGACGGAAAATGGGCGCGGGGAGAGGCGTATGCGGGACGAGGACGAGTCTCGCTTTCGTGTAACTTTCGTGCGGAGCGCGTTACGTGCCACGTATGTATGTACGACGAAGCGTGGAATTTTCGTAGGTCCCCTTTCGCGCACAGAAAATCGCCACAACGTGCGCAACACGCGCGCGCGCTTAGGACAGTGTAGGAACGCAGTTACTCTCCCCGACGGCGAGCGTGGGGAGAGTAACGCCGAGAGGGTGAGTTGGGTTAATCGCAGGTGCAGCATCTCTCCACGGAGTTTCCACGCCCGAATGGAAACTGGTTGCAGCGGTTTGCACGTGTTGTTAAGGACGCCTGCGAGCAGTTGTAAAGGCGCGGTCGATGATTATAATGCCGCGAATATTGCCGTTCATTGCGATTTAATGCGCTACACTACGTGGAGCTACGTCTACCGGCCGCTTAGTATTGAAACATTTGCGGAGTGATTTACGATCCCACTTTGTTTTTCATTCAATGTGCATGTTGTCTCGATTTGTCGAAAGCAAAAGCGCCTTCAGCGAATTTTTATAATTGCACCCCCTAATTGCCTCCGTAAAATCTCCGTTCTGTTGTGAAATAATTGAAACCTATAGTTGTTTCTTTTTTTCTGTGCGTGTATGCTGAATTAGATTTATATTAAATTTTGATACATACGACATTTCGAGAGACATCTGCGGAGGAGACTATAGATTGCCATGACGAATGTTTCGTGAAAATCAGATTTTATGCAAATGAGTCGCGGAGTCACGTGCCACCGACTTTGCATCTGGCCGAGGCGTTTCGCGGAGTGCTTCCTTCCCCCTTTTCCCACCCCCTCCTCCGTAAAGATTTAGAGTCGATCGATAAATTATCGTTTAACGTGGCATAAAAAGCATCACGTTCCGCGGAACGTAGGCAAAAGTTCCGGAGGATTCCGTATGCGGAATGGTCGACTCGTTTCGTACAGGCAGCAATTAGGTTTCATCAAACTGAAATGTGTCGCCCACATCTGCGTAAGTGACGCCACGTGCGACCCATATACGTACACTCGCTCACACTAACGGCGATTTTATCCACTAATAAATCATTTGGGAGGACCGGCTCGATTAACCGGCAATCTGCGTTCATGCTGTATTCCTTCGATATTCGATATATTACCCGGGGATCAGCGGCGCGGATCACTTTACAGTGATCACCACGGTTAGCCGTGGCGGTATAGCTCACACGATTCATCGATCGATACATTGATTCCCATCTAACGAGAAGTAAACGTCCGAAGGATGTTATGTATAAAGTCGCGCGGACTTGCGGAATAATCTAGTAGTACGCGCGACAGTGACGCGGCGAAATTGGCCGAGCGAACACGTGAACTTTGTGACAGTAATCAACGTTCTCAAAATCGATTAACTCCCACGTGTTTATTATTCCGCACTGCGGCATTAAGTTTCGCCGTTCCTAAATGAGTTTGCGTGTCGACAGATTTATTATCCGGTATTCTACAGAGAGAGAAAGAGAGAGAGAGAGAGAGAGTTATAGTTTAACGTAAACACATGTGAAATGCTGATCTGCAACGTGGACTGTGCTTTCAATCTTTAATACGGACGAAGGTACGGTGT
This sequence comes from Monomorium pharaonis, assembly GCF_013373865.1. NCBI lineage: Eukaryota > Metazoa > Arthropoda > Insecta > Hymenoptera > Formicidae > Monomorium > Monomorium pharaonis. Next base: position 23,349,243 of record NC_050472.1, on the reverse strand, counting down.
CCGTGTAACGGGTCCTCACCTTACGAAACAAGGGGAAGGCGAATCGAATTCGCGAGACGGGAGAGTACGACGTAATAAATGTTTTCAAAAGTTTCTTTCGGAATCTTTTGTACGCTCGAAAGCGAGAGAGAGAGAGAGAGAGAGAGAGAGAGAGAGAGAGAGAGAGAGAGAGAGAAAGAGAGAGAGTCAAGTTGTAAGGGACTCCAGTACATGAGAGGTAGCGTGCTTTGTAGCGCACGATAAGGTTTATGTTCCCGCGATCTCTTTGCAGCGTGTAATGGGCGAAATATTACGTCTACCGGTTTTGAAGTTAATAATACGCTCGCGGCACACGTCATCGTTTCCTTTGTGCAAGAGTCGCGCATGTACTCCGACACATGCCCACAGGCGTGATGTATGTACATAAGCGTGTAAGAGGGTTTCCATGTATATCCACTTGCCAGAAAGCACAGTGTGTAAACTTTTTGCCAATAGCGCGCGAGATCTGTGCTTCTTCGTACGCGCAAGAACCGGGAATCACATGTCGATAGCTGACAATTGATCGCGTCGTAGAGATCTGAATCAGTAAGTTTCTGATTCTGTGAATATGACGAACGCTACGCTGTAAGCGCAATATTCGCTTTAATTGTTACGCATTATTCTACTTCATAAATGGATAATTGGTTAACTTTGAATACGGATATTATTGATTTGTTATTTATAATTAAAGTGACAAGCTAGACAAAATGAGAAATTTAAATTGCAATTAATTTAAAATTATGTTATGAATTATTCTCTACATTGAACTTAATATTCCTTTTAATCTATGTACATATAGACATACAATATATAACATATATAGGTTTAATACGATAATATCAGATAAATTGGGAGAACACATCGAATAGCATTAATTTCATTTTTCAATAGTGAAGAAAATGTGAAATTTTTTTCAGAAATTTAATCAACGTAAATGTTTTCAAGATCTAGATATTTAAATAAGTTAGTTAATAATAATTAATTAATTAGTTGTAAATTGCGTATTAACGCTTGAAATATATCATTTTCATGTATATTTTTAAATTGTAAAAAAATTGACGTAAAGATTATTAATATATGTATGTATAAGAAACAGAGAGAGAAAGAGAGAGAGAGAGAGAGAGAAAGAAAGTTTGAGTCCATAAAGAATACGCGGCCAAAAACTGTAAAATTATCGAGAGTACAAAATATCGCCTTGCTATATAACTTATCGCACATAAGCCCGCGATATATGTTCCGTTGCAGTTCGAATCGATTTATTTCATTCCCGCAACGAATTTCAGGCGGGATCGATGCCAGACGGGATACACCCGTAAATGGCCTGGTTTGGACGTGACGAATTGTATGGGCCGCATGCATCTATACGTCTCAGAAAAAGAATGTTCATTAAAATATAGATACACCGCACACGTACGTTTCATTCTATGCGTACGTCTGTACGTGATTAAAAATAGCGAGTCGTAAAAAAAAAAGGAAGCAGAGGGAAAGGAGAATCATACGCCTCTTCTCCTACTATTAGCGCAGCATACCTATTTGCGACAGTTGGGACGCTGCCAAGATTGCTGATTCCCCGCGGCTATCGTAGTACCACTGTTCTACCTCTTTTGCCCGAATACGTAAATCTATTGTGTCGCCGAGGACGAAGTGCATATACGCGTGCCAAATATCCCGGCGCTGTTCGCCGTTGGTTCGAGCTGTCGACGGGTTCGGCTCGCCGTACGTGAAATATTTCAATTTTCCAAAAATTTCCGCTATCCGCCGCTGGTCGGCCAATCTGCTCCTGTTCGTGGAGCCGTACAAATGAGCTGTAGAGCGGAGACGACGACGGTGGTGGCGACGACGACGACGACTAATGAGCTGTGGCAGTAAAAAGCGAAGGAAGGACTTCGTGGTTGAGTCCGAGGCGGTTTGTCGCTTAATTCCGGACTCAGGTTGAGAGATTATTAAAGAAAGTTGGTTTTTGATAATATTTCGGCCAGTAATATAGTGATAAATAATGAAACATTTGATTAAACGTAAAAAAATGTATTTAACTTTATGATAGATGCTTTATATGTAGATAAATTTTACGTACATTTTTTCTATATGCCATCTATAATATTGAAATGTAACTGCTTCATATGCTGCAAATTGATATATGCGAATTTAGAATTTATAGTTTAAATTTGTTTTACTACATTGCTGCATTGCAGCATGTCATAAGTCATTTACTGTTTTATCAATAAATAATTATGATTTATTACCTATTTTTATTTTATGTAAATTTTTATTTAATTATCACATATATGTATTACACGCAAATTTTTAATATAAATATTTCAAATATTTCTTGAAAAACTTTTTTAATAACTAAAATAATTAAAAATATTATATTAATATTGAAATTATAATAAATATTTTATTATTTTCATTGCTGTCTCTGTATTATTTCAACTCAATTAAGAAATATTAGGTTTTGCTTTAAAAGATATAAAAATTTTATTCAATTCTATTACATTTTCAATATTATGACTTTTCTTTTCTCTCTCTCTCTCTCTCTCTCTCTCTCTCTCTCTCTCTCTCTCCTTCTCTTTCTCTTTCTTGTAACGTCTTCATTTGCTTTATTTAAATATAATGATATATTATTTCGAGACATATTATATTTAAGAATTTAATAATAGAGATGCCGAATTAAATCGGTTTGTTAAACGCTCGTAAAGTTATTCTCAAGGTTATTCTATTATAAAAACGTATATAAAATACATTCTAGCTGTAACGTTTTAGATATATATTTATTTTTCTTTTATCTGGAATATGAATGATATCTTGCTCTATACATAATTGTATAACATAATAATTATTTAATACTTTATTCATTATACGTGCAATTTTTATATTTTAATCTTATTTTAAAAAAGAAACCAACAATTATATGTAATAGATTACAAAAAGTATTATTTGCTTGTTTCATATTCTTTATGTACTGCGAATTATTCGAAATCCTAACAATACAGATTAATCGTGACTGATCTCAGATCTGAGCGAAACTCGATCCTAAAGATTGTCTTGGGATGAAATTGTATCTTAATAACTCTCTGCTTCAAGGATTAAATGTTGAGCTTGGATAATCCTGATTCAATTAATTTAGGTATTATCACAGTGGGTTTACTATAACTAACTTTTCGCACAGATGGTTTTCTCAATGAATCTTTCTGCTTTTGTACTTTATAGAAAGATATTATTTATTCCTTTCTTTCTCTCCCTCTTTCTCTTTTTCTCTCTGTTTTTTATCGCAATTTTACATATTCTTTTAAAAAATATAGCAAAGTAATTTTAACTTTAAATCTCAACTGAGACATATTTTATCTTTTTTTCTATTAGTTCGTGACGTTCTGCGGAAACATCTGTTGGATAGAATCGCAAATCATGAATTATTATGATTATAATTCTCATTATTATTATTATTATCATTATCTTCCTTTTTCCTCTTCTACATAGCAGACGAAAACTTTTAAAGTCGATGTCTGCACTGATTAGCATCCACGGTGAAAATTTATCGAGTTCAGAGAACTGGAACACGTGAAATGAGTTTTCCTTCACTTACTTTATTTTTTTTTTTGCAGCCTCGAATTTGTACTTTTGTGTAGTCACGAAACACTGTTTACACAAGCATTTGAAAAGTTAATTATACCTTTTGTAACTAACATACGGAGTACGGTCCATGTTTCTATTTCAAAATGTAAACTGCTTTTGCATATGTATACATTAAAAATTACATTACACTCATTTCATAGACTAATCTAGGACAAAGAAATTATTTAAAGCGATATATGTTTCTTGAGCAATGTAATAAAATAAAAACTGATATACTATATATAATTATAATTAAGTTAAAATAAATATAAATAATTATTGTAATTTTTAAATAAAATAACCAAGAAATTATTTTCAAGCAACAGTTTAAAAAAGTTTAAAAAAGTGCATATGACATTGAGCAAAATTCTTTTTGCTAGTCTCACTTTGTTACAGGACCGGCGACATTGTTAGTGAGATAAACCTCAATAAAGCGAGCTCATTGAAGGCAGGTATCTAAATCTGCGCCATGTATCGAGTATCGATCGCCGTACAAAGGTACTAAAATCTACGAGAAATTTCCTTCTTCGTGCAATGTCGTTTCCTGCACGTCTCAAACTTCGCACCCTTCTCATAGAATGGCAATGAAAATGATGGTAGCTACGTTGCCGAAAGCGCGTCTCGATACGAGGGCGTCGCAAAAGCCACTCGATAAAAGGTCGTTCCAGGGATCTGGAGTGGGTACGTCCATTTTTATGAAGGCCAAGGACGAATAGCACAGATAAGAACCGGCCTGGTCCTACCGAAAAAGAGTCTTACAAAGGAAAATTTTCGAAAGTGAGGCATATTCTGGCATGGGGAAAAAGCGAGAAAAATGCGTAGCCGATTAATGACATAAAGGAAGACGCTTAATTAATAAATTCACTGTTGGAAAGTAGGGTGGAAGGTGGTATAAGGGGTGGCCTCGTTTTTCGTGAAAATGCCGCGCACAAGGCAGTCTCCTCCAGATGAATAGCCATCTCCGTTACGTTAGGAAAGTGGGGTAACTGAAGTAGCATGATTAATTAACGTATAATTAATGAATGGCTGAATCTAATAAGAAGCTTGCGGTGTAATCACCTGGAAATTTATCATGCACGAAAATAAGCGGCCCCGTCTCGCCGCACGGAAGGAAAAATTCCGCCAATTCTTCGTACTTTGCACTTTGCTACATTGTTTAATTCTCGCGAAGAATAAAGACTCTAGTTCCTGGCATCATGACCGTATAATCAAGATACGATGCTTTGTTCTTCTATCTTGTTTCACAAAAAATGGTTTTAATATTATTTTATAACACTTGTACGCAGTGTCTTAATGATAATATATTGTTATATCTTAGTCTTCGTAATATTAACTTCGTGCAATTTTCAAAAGATATAACATTTTAACTTTGTTTAAAACGTTATAACAAACGTTTAAAAGAGCTATGTTTATGTCTACACACTGACGTGGTTGAACTGACTACAGTTGAAATTCTGACACATAAATCTGAATATATTTATAAGCGAGCACTATTTTGGATGGCACTGCTGCACTAAATGTATATTTCTTTTGCAGAAAATACTAAAAGCTTTAACTTAGTAGCTTTCCACAAAGATTTTCGAAACTCTCCACAGAAACTGCAATGTCAAGACACTCATTCATTTAAGTAAATGTCATATACGTCCGAAGTTGCTAGTAAATGTTCTTTAAGACCTACCATGCCACGAGGTTACATATATATCCTCATCTAGTTTGATAAATGGGTCTCATTGAAAGGTCTCGGATCCTCTTGTATAAATAGAATATCACCAGAGAATATCACCAGAGAATCTAATCGCGCTGACAATTTTAAGATAATTCAAGATAAAATATAATAATTAGCAAAGATAAATATTAATTAGTATTATTTAAAAGATATAAATTTTATTATGTTAAGCATAATGTAATGTACAATAAAAAATTATAATGTACATTTTGTTAAAATAAGAAATAGAAATGCTTTTATATATGTATATAAAAGCATTTCTATTTTTTATTTTAATGTACAAATATATACATATGACTTACAAGTGTACAAATAAAAAAGGAATTTTTAAAAATCATTTTTAGGTTTTTCTATCTTTTTGGAAATGTCCATATAGCAGTGCACGCTAAAATGTGTTAAATTTAGCGAACATACCATAAACATTGCGGCATTGTTCACATAGAACTTGTGTATTTTGATTGCAAATAGTTGCCATGCATTCCAAATTCCAGGTACACTTGGTCAAGAGTGTCTCCACATTTTACATTTGTATCTACAGATTAGTTTCAAACTAGTTGATCCGTGCTATTGAAATTTACGATTCTTTTTTGTTAAAAAAATATTTACATTGAAAATTATTTTATTGAATATAATAATATGAAAATAACGTTTTCTAGTATTTTATCTTTTCTATAAATATTAATGTATTTTATCTGCAAATTATATGATTATATGTAAATAATTAAAATATGTGTTAAATAATTAAATATTATACATTGACAAGTTTAGCGAATTTATAGCTTATTATACGTATTTATTTTTTTGTATATTATATTTTTGTTTCTTTTATTTTTAATGCGAGATAAAATACATTCGTTCGCTGATTTTCAGATAATGTTTGCCAATATCAAATAACTAGTATGCATTAAGAATAATAATTAATAATAAATTGAACTTATTAATTCCGATAGCATTTATAATTATGTACTAAATTGAGAGATCTGTGTGATATTTATACGTAAAATAAAATGCTAACTATTTATTACGTAATTACTTTAATATATAAAAAAGTAATAAAACAATAAAATAATTATATAAAAAGTAATAATTATTTTATTACACAAATTTATCTTTGACAAGTCTATTTTAAATATCTAGCTAATTTTAAATCGCAAAAGGTTTTGCTTATTGCAGAAGTCACTTAACAAGTCTCTTATCTTTACTTGCCTATTCGAAACTAAGTGATCTTTCTGATTTAACAAGAGAATTTCTTTATTCGATCGCTCTGAATCGCCATTCTTCCCTTTTTTAATAATAATAGTTTAATTCATTATTTGATTGCAAACATCAAAATGGTCAATATCGATTGCATTTTACGCGATTAAGGTGCAACAAACGGTAACTTTGTTACTGTGACAATGACACTTTGACGAAATATCAGACGAGATGGAACAAACGGACATCCTATCCAAGAATTCATGTCGCGCATTTCCTTCCTCTCTGATTTTCTTTCGGCTAGTTGTAATGTACGGGGCGTTTCACGTGGATGTGAGAGAGTGCTCTCACCCTCCACCTGAACCTTGAGAGGTGGTCTTGTAGAAAAGGGAGAGGAAGTGGAAGCAACATGAGAATGAGAAGAGAGTCAACGAAATGGGGAGGGAAAGAGAAGGGTGAATACAAGGAGATCCGCCGTGGTTATCATGAAAGCTTCAACGAAACTCGAAACTCTTTCGCTTCTTATTTCCTTTCGCTCTCATGTACGTGGACTGCATCCCCATACTGACGACGTCCTTATCTTAGAGATCCAGGACTCTGTCATATTTACCTCGTTAGGAATGTCCTATGTGCGAGAACGAGGGATGATGATAGGGTCCTGCAGAAATCCCGAATATCGATTCGATCTGATCGCCGTGATTCTCGACCTCTATATTACTACTGGGAAATTTATCTACTTATGTCAACTTGAATTTATGACAATAATTTATCGTTTGTTGTAATAAATATACGAAAGAGCTTAAAGAATGGCTAAAATGTGTATCTAAGAAAACAAAAATGTTTAGTCATTTAAAAAATTCCTAATGATAAGCTGTTACTGCACATAAAATTTTAATTGCATTTATATATCAATTTTTTTCAGCGCGAGTAAATCATATAATTATATATCGTAAAAAGATATCCTCGAAGGTATCGTACATATCGAAAATTATTGCGATTTTATGAAGTGTCGTATAAGAATGTTATAAAAATTTTAAAACGTATGGAAAACGTAGCGAATTGTAAATATTTAAAAAGACATATGTATAATTTCGTGTTACTCCATCGCAAACATATTACGTTGTCACATTTTTAATCACGTATATCTTTTTTTCTAGATTTCCGCAAGAGTGATTAAATATCAAACTCAATCGCGCGAAATAAAATATTGCGGCGCGAAAAAGCCGAGGTCAGTCTTCGCGTCGAATTTGTTTGCTGTCGAACGACGACGTGCTGGATACCGCGGAAATATGCAAATGCCCCCCTGCATAAACCCTGGACGAAAAATAAATGCCTCGTGGATACGCCGCGTACGTTGAAATATCCGCTCCCGCCAACGTTGCCGTTCGCCTTCCGTACGAAGTATAATGCCTTCCACAGATTTCCTTACGATGTCGTATCTTGCGGAACCCCGTCTCCGATATAGATGTCGTTCTACACCGTGGGTGGGTACACGATAACAATGCAAGCGGAGAAACCGATATCGACTCCTCGGCCGAAGCAGGTTCGGATTGATGAGCTCGCGGTCTACGTTGTAAACGTAGTCATCGAGAAGCTCGCCGCGGTATTGGAGATTTGATTGATCCCGATGTATATGGGAATAGGGAGGACAGTATTGTGCCACTGGTGCTAATTCCCATTAGTGGGTGTACCTCGTATGCGACCTGTTCGGCATGGCAACGACGCCTATCTATGACGGTACATGGGCACGGGAACCTTGTCCATACATTCGTTATCACTAGGCTCGCCTTACATGGTAATGTAATATAATCAAGATATGTTCTCCCGGACATGAATCTTCCTTACGTTATGGCAGTAAACCTCGTTAAAGCTTCGAACCCACCGGTCATTCTCGCATCGCGTTCACCGCGTACGACGTATATGCGGTATTATATGATTTTCATCGTTGTTGTTTATTATATAAATATGAGACACTAAATAAACACGTATTTATCGTTAGATTATTATATCGTCAGTAAATGCTCGTGCGCCTTTCTGTTAGGCAATATACTCGTATAGAATACAGTAATATCAATTCTTTTGTATTGTGAACAAACACAATTAATCAGAATGTGTATGATACGCAGATGAATGTTTAACATTCGTTATCATTAGGCTCGTCTTGCGTGATAATGTAATATAATTAAGATATATTCTTCCGGATATGAACAATTTTTCTTAAGTTATGGCCGCAAATTTCGTTAAGCTTCGAACTTATATTACAAAATATTTTTATAAGTAGTAACAATTACATATTTAATAGATGTTATTAAAAAAATGACAACATGTCGCAGAGCATGTACGATTCAATTATATTATATATATCTTCAAACATTATATTAAATTTTGATTTTTAATTGTGAGAATTATGCTGATTTATTTTATTCTTGATTCTTCCCTTCCAGTTCATCGATCTGCACATCCAAATATGTTTTTCTGAAGATGTTGTCAGTCGTTTCCATATCAACCGCGCGCTTTCACAGGGCGTATCACGTGATTTTTTTATCACTGTTTGTTTGCTGTACAAATATGAAATGCGAGAACATACTGACGGATATACCGTCATATTATTCTTATGTCCACGTCCAATATTTGCTCGGTGCGATTTCAATATTTTTGTTTTCCATAGTTATCAATGGACAGGATGCATTCTTTGCAGATTTGCACGTTTCTCGCATCGCGTAATACGAAAAGTATGATGGAAGCTGTTTTACATAATACGAGTTGGTTCTATTATGTATCTTTATTAAATAGCTAACCGTGAGATTATTACTCAGCTATTTTCAAATACTTCAACAAATTGCTCGCGTCACCTCATATTGAAAATTGCGACTTAAATATTACATTGAGCCTGTCTTTCTACGATCGCATTATTTACGATGATCGATAAATTTTTTTTTTAATGAATGCAGCAACGGCCCAACGAACTTGTATTAACGTGTCATCCCCGTCATCGCTCGAATTAGACGTCGTAGGGACATTGATTGCAGCATGTGCTCGGGTGCACGCATGATTAGGACTGCATCGGTGTAATTGAGTGGGCGGATTTCCGATTTGCATTACCGTCGAAGATGTTGCTGCGCTGCGGGTTACTAATGGCACGGACATACATAAATGGCCGAGACTGCCTACCGATCCGTACGGCTAGGCCGGTATGTGTTCCGCGCCGGGTTAGTATCTACTACTCACGTGCAGGTATGTACCTGGATGGCGTTTCTCGGCAGAAACCTACGGTGAGGATCGAGGAGGAAACCGGTGGGTCGCAACCGCAGCCCGTGAGTGATATACCCTCAATATCCACACTTTACCCTAAGATCTCACTAAATCTCCTTCTAGCTTGCCTACCTATCTCCCCGGCGCATCCATAAGCCTGCATACACAGTGTTCCAGTTTATGAGCCGGTATATTTTCGGGCGCAGTAACGCGGGCGCGAAAGCCTTATGCGTCGGGCCCGTTGCCGTATGACGACGCATGCCGTATATTACCGTTTTGCCACACTACTGATGCCCCGCGGTCTTTACCTAATTGTCACGTTAATACGAGAAATAATTCAGCAGCAGATTTTTGAAATAGATAATAATGACAGAAAATTTATACATTTCTGCGTTATGTATTTTAAAACAGTATCAAGTAAGCTTACAAAAGATAAATAGATTTTGAAATACGGTTGAGATTGCTTAAGATCCTGAATTTTAAAGCATTCTGTTATAGAATTATGATATATTTGAAAATAGAGATATAAATAAATGTTATTTGCACTAAATCATAACAAGTTAATAATATCATTGCTTTTGTGTCTAAAGAAATATCCATTTTATAATAATATAATCGTTACCATTATGAGTTTCGCTCTAAGCAATCTATTTTCTACTGGCAAAAAGACAGAGAAAAGAGATAGGATAGCGATAGCGGAAAATTGATATGCCTTGTTTTTCTCAGACGTGCAAAAAGAAAAATAAACTCTTGGAACGGTCTCGTATTTCGTTGGAGAACTATGTCTTCGTTTTTGGGCAGCTTTTCACAACAGCTGTTGCCAGCTGTCGAAGGACGTGAAAAAAGGTGTCGGAAGCACCGGCGTAAACGTGAACAGAATTTCATATCGGAAGAATCTCTACACGTTGGATGTGATTTCTTCACAATGAAATTAAAAAATCATAAGCGATACGTTCACGGAGCAACAGGCTATTTAAATAGTCTCAAATCATTTTAAAAACTCAATGAACCTAACACACATGAAGTCAAATAACGATTTTAACTAAACTTATGATTTTGCTAAATAGTTTGTATTGTATTTATTTTTTCTAGATAAGATTAGTTAAGGTATAAGTACATTAATTTAATTTTGACAATTTTAAAAATACCACTTTTATTTGATTTTATTTAAAGCAAATAATATTTTTATTGACTTAGAAAAAGATAAAATTTTTTGCATTATAAAGTTTTGGAAAATTTAAAATTATTGTATACTAAATTGTATATTTAATAAATAAAAACATTAGCAAATATTTAAAATTAAGAGTGCAATTTATACGAATATAGAAAATTAGAAATTAACAAATATAACACGTATAATTTAGAAAAATAGATTTAAATACAACAGCTTAAATAATAAAAATCACACTCTCTAAATTTCCTAAAGTGAAACATTACTCTAAAAGAGAGAAAATTGTGCAATGTTCGAATGATGTCACTCTAATTAAATTGAAAGTGCACTCTATAAGAATGAATTTTTACTCTAATTAGAGTGACAAATCACTCAAACATTGCACAAGTTCAATTTTTACTCTTTTAGAGTAATGTTTTATTCTAGAAAATAGCACTCAGCCTATTGCAAAATAAGCTTTCTTTTAGCATAGAACTCTATGAACGAGAGCAATTTATTAATAAGACAAATTGTGCATTATAGAAGTAAATCACTTACCAAGAAGTATTTTAAAAGCGGTAGTAGCATCACCTCTAGTATGTGTCCCATGGATTCTAAACTTGATGAATTGTTCCAGCATCCCCTTAAAATATCAAAAATATAAAATATTAAAATATTTAAAAAATATTTAAAAATTTGAAAAAAATTGAAAGAACAAAACTTTAAAAATTTATTCTTAATTTAATGAGCTTATCATTTGAAATTGATATCACTTGAAGTTAAGATATTAGATGACGATGACGCCACGTGCCGATTAATTCGGCGAATATAATAAATTTACTCACGAGCCATTGAATCGTTGACGTTTTTCCTTGTTGCGTTTGTATACACACTCGACACACGCACTCGACACGATCGGAAATGTTAAGGACGCGAGAGACACGATCACTTCGCAGATCAACGTCGCCGACTCGGTTCGACATCCCCGGCGATGCCTTCCGCGGGGATACTCGCTCTCGACCGACGAGAGAACGGCGAGGAACGCGACGAGATCTCATCTCGCGGCACTAATATGACGAGACGATTAATGACGGCGACGCGACACTTTCGTTGCGTACGTCGGACACTGGGCGTCCCGCGACGACACTCCCGTTCGACGAATCTCAACACTTATGTGTCCCCGATGGCGTTGGCGAGTGATCCACGGTGATCGCAAACTCGCACATCGCCAAGAAATGCGTGATGCGGAAGGATAAACTGTCTGTCGAACGGAGACGCGACACGACGCGAACGCAGGCGACGGTCAAGTACAGCCTGAAGTACGGCCGTTGTGCACTGACTACGTCACAACATGGCCGTCACCTTGCACACTTTGCGACGAAAATCTCACGCGATTTTTGCGCCAATTTCCCACGGACGGGAGGGGAGGGGGCGCGATCACTTTGCCCGCCGATTAATGTCGACATCCCCGGCGATGCCTTCCGCGGGAAAACTCGCTCTCGACCGACGAGAGGATGGCGAGGAACGCGACGAGATCTCGCCTCGCGGCACTAAAAAGACAATTAATGACGACGACGCGACACTTCGTTGCGTACGCCGGACACCGACATCCCCGGCGATGCCTTCCGCGGGAAAACTCGTTCTCGACGAGAGGACGGCGAGGAACGCGACGAAATCTCACCTCGCGACACTAAAAAGATGACTCTTGCCAAACGCACGATCGCGAAGCGTAAACGACGTGACCCCCCCGTCTGCGTGTCGCGATGGTACTGAGTCGCCTGGCGAACCGCGGTGGGGGGGGGGGGCAAGCAGCTGACTAGCCTTGAAATCGGAAGAGAAAATTCATAGGAAAGAAAAAACTCCAGCGCTTCGGCTCGTGCCTGGAGTGTGCCAAATGTCACATGAAAACAAGAGCTCTGCTTTCGAGAAGAGATTAGCCACACACATGGCGAGGCTCGATGTTTTGATAAAAATTTTTCGCAATATATATACCATACAATTTTCTAATAATTTAAAACTGTATTATAAATTCGTCTGTATTAAAAAGAAGCTAACTCTTGGTTTAAATGAAATCGGTCCAAAATAATGAAAAATGAAATATACACATATTTAATTTAAATAATTTTAGTTTAAAAAAATTAAAAAGCAGAATTAACGAAAGACACAAATTATATTGCACGAAATTAAATTTGCTTTCATAAAAATTTGCTCATTAGATACTGGAACGCTAATTTTCAGAAAAGAAATTCGTGATACTATTTTTAAAATAAAGGGTAAAATTAAGTTTTAAAAAATATTTAAATCTGCAGACTAACTACTTGACATAAATGACATATAGTCACCGTAGCCTTATCTTTTTATATTATTTAATTTTGTTAGCACACATTGGTGTGCAATGTGGAATTTATGAATGTTTTATCAGAAACGGGACAGAAAAGAAATATTTATTTATTTATTATTGTATACGTCCCTATACTGAAAGAACTGGCTGAATCTAATAATTCTTTTCGTATATTAATTTATATAACATTTAATCCTGAAAGAATAAAAAAGAAAGAGGAGAAGAAAAAATAAATTCGATATTTTTACTGTAAAATATTAATTATTTTCTTCTCTGCCAAATTGTGTAAATAAATCAGATCTATACACAAATATATTTAGATTTCTTACCGATTTAAATTATGATTCAAATTATTTACTCTTAAATTGACTGTAAATTCCATAAGAAAAATTAGCTACAAATTTAAAATTAAAAATTAAACCAGTATTTTGTTGTAAGTCTATTAAATATTTTAATTTTATTAGATTTAATTGTTACTCAACCGCTCAATAAGTAATCGTGCCATTGGAAAAAGCACGGTAAAGGAAATAAATAATTAAAATATTAAAAACCCCGGACGCACATAATTTTTCCGGACAAATTTTCAATACTTTCAAAAATCTCCCCGGACGACCCCAAATGCCCTAAAAAAGAGGACAGTGTCCGGGGAAAAGTGGACGGATGGCAATCCTACCTGTAGGTATAACTATTACGTCGCGATGAGCACACATGCAATCCTTAAAGCAACAGGCGTTTTAACTGCCTATCAAGCGAGTGGATTCATTTACGAGTCGACAGAGGTGAATCAAGAGTGCTCGAGCTGCGGCTGCAGACTAGCTTTTCATATGCCAGCGACGTAAATGGCCATGGTACCTCGACACGTTAAACCAGGTTGCCGCATCCGCTAACCTCTAACGATACGTACCATGATTTCGCATATAGTTCGATCCGTTCGCTGATTTTACATCATTGATGGCGAAAACGTACCGAAGCATCGTCGTTAATGGATGTACATTTTACACTTTCATTTGCATTAATTATTGAAGTTTCAATTATTTTAAAGCACGCGCGATTGCACGTAACCGTATTGCGTTAAGCTTTTCATTCGGTGGCTGCATGTTTTAGCATAAACATTTTACGCGGGCGTTCCGATTGAACGGCTTATATTATTTGAAGCTGTTTTGCAATTGTATTTTATATTATTTTGATTAACAACAGTAGCATTATATATTTTGTGGATGTCATACGTTAAGTGATGATGCATTATTTATTATATTGTAAAGAATTATCTTTCGGGTTTTCTTTGTTGTTTTATTAATATCAACCGTTTAATTTAAATACATGGAAAATGTATAATGCATACGTCTATAGTTTTTTCTATTTTTAGTAAAGTTTAACGTAATGTTAATGTATTTTTTAAATAGCATTATTTAGAAAGAGAGAAAGTGAAAACAGAAAAAATATGTTTTATATATATTTCTTGTATAGCTTACATTTCTATTATTTATTATTACTATTTTGTCTTATTTCTTTTTGTATATTCCTTACATATTGTATTTAAAAAACTGTAATGAACAAAATTTATAATATATTTGCTATAATAAAAAACTTTAACAATAATTGTGATGTTTGTACATTTATACATTTGCTCTTTTATTGTGCAATAAAAATTTTGTCTAAGAAGTACTGGCTCTTTTGGTGCGCGGCATTTAAATGTAGTTGTAGATAATTAATTTGTGGTTTGCATCTAAAACCACTTCTTATTTCATCTTTTTTAATTACAATAGAATAAAAAATAATAACGTTTTAATTTGAATAATTATTTTATTACAGATTTCTATTTTTGGAGAACAGAGTGTAAGTGATGTGATTTTTATCATAGATATAATTGATCATAGTATTAAAACATTATGACAAGTGTTCTACCTTTTTCTCTCTAAGTTTTTTTTCATAAATGTTCTTTATTATTAGATGTATATAATTTTATTTATGTATAATATTTTAAATTTTATAAAACTTTGAGATCTAAATGATTACTATATTTAATAAATAAGAAAGTTTTTAGTAACTAAAAGCTTTTTTGAATTACCTGAGGCATTTACACAAACTTTGGCTGTTGTTGAGTCGATTCTAGATTGTATGAATTTTTGAAAGGTTGACACGATTCCAATTTGAAAACGGAAATGATAACCATCTCCAATTGTTGGCAGCGCAACTCGATCTGATACCAGATGTTTTAACGCAGAGATTGTTTTGACCGATTGACTGTTAGATAGGTACCGAGGACAAATATACTCACACAGAGATATACACTTTCCGATTTTTTACGAGAGAGATACAAAAAAAGCGACATAGAAGAACTTTTTTATATTTCATAGGTTATTGGATTTCCATTGATTTTTCAGAACACTAATAAGCATTTGACTATTAAACTATCAATAATTTATAGTAAAAATCACTATGTACGATAATATTTAACTACGAACCATAAGAAATTTCGGAAAATTATATCATAAGTAATGTAAATACTATAGTAATTTGATGAAAACCATAGTAAGAATTTTCGTAATTTCTTCCTTGATCCACGCTTATTATTTATCATAGTAATTTTTAATATAAAATTTTTTCCATGTGAGTTTTATAAAAAATACATACACTTACTTATTATACTCTTTATCATCATGCAATGCATGTGAAATGTGTTATACAGAGTAAGCACTTTGATCGCGTTTTTATCATATTTTAGAAAGAAGATTTCATGAAAACAATAACGTTTTCAAACGCAATATGGACTTGCGGATTCATACACCGTGGTACGTCTAATAGGAAAGTAGCGTGAAAGCAGAACGAATTATTACGGCATGGCACGTTTTCAGCAACAGCCTCGGGCGATTTGCGGCGGCTTCCTCGCCCGCGCTTGGCCAACGTCCGATCCCCGGCGGAACTTTCAGAAACATTTCAGAATGACTCGGCGTAATCGCTAGGAGAAGCAATACGACACAAGGCGTGGCGCAGTTGTAGAAAGTTTTAACGCGCTCGGCGTGATCTTGCAAATAGCCGTCGTAAATCAATAGCAAAGGACGTCTGGCTTCGGTGGAGGGGGACGTAAGCCGAAGAAGGGAGTACGGCGCTTGCACGACGGGGGTGTAGGGTGCATGGGTGGGCCCGCGGGTTGGGGTAACGAGAAATTGAAGGAGCCCGTCGTAAATGGATGTTCGCGATTACGAGAAAAATCGTATATAAATGGCATGGTATGGGTGACGGTGTGAGAAACGGAGCGGAGGATGAAGTTTTATCTGTCGGGTGGCTGTGGGACGCTCGCGGAGGAAAGAAAGGGATGGGGGCGCGAGCGAACGTGAAAGAGAAAGACGGACGGTGAAGAAAACGGGTGCGCAGAAGGAAACCGAACGGAGGATGAAGAACGGAAGAATTTGTCCGTATGACGCTGCACGTTTCGCAGCGCGAGGAAAGATTTTGAATCAAAGATCGATTACTACGAAGTTATGTGATTGAGGGAGCACCGACATCGTGCATTTTTAACTCGGTCCAATACGTACTTGGTATCATGAATACTTTAACATATGAAGTTACAACAATTTTGAGCGTGTTTGATACATATGTATACACAGATATCCATGTGATTAATCAAAAAATTTGACAATGTTGACAAAACTGTTACTTTAATAATTTGATGAGAACATTATCTTAGGTTTTAAGAATGACTTTAATTTAATACCTGTTTAGTTTATCACCAACCTTAAATTAAATTAAATTAAATTTATAATTTAATACTTATACATATTTATTTATACTATTAATGACCTTTTTCTTATTTTATTTTATTTATTTTATATTTAAAAAATGAGAAAAAAATGTTTAAGAAATGTATTTAGAAACTTAATCGGCTTACTCAATGGATTCCAAAAAATTAATTGCAGTGTGATAATTACATAAAATGTGTTTGTTTTTAAATTAAAGTCATTTTATGTATGTAAAAAAATTAATTAGAAGACTTTAAAATTTTGCTTTTTTTTTTAATTTTTGTAGATATTTTAAATTTAGAATTAAAAAAAAATACTACAAAATTATTTGAGATATATAAAATTTTTATGTGTCTCTTTCCTATTAAATTTTCTATAAGAATAAGAAATTGTAATGTCTATGATATATTTGTCCACATTTATTTAATAAGATATATTGACAGATAAAATCTATTTAAATACAGAATAAAGTTTAAATTAAATAAGCTTTAAATTAAATTTAAATTTAAAATTACTTTCTGTTAATTGTATAATATATTATTTATTGTTTAAATTTATCGATATATTGAATGAAGCTGTCAATTGCTGATAGACAAATTGCTTTATACTCGCGTTAAATCATCAATATTTCTCATTTAATAACACATGTACATTTTTTATAAAAGTAATATTTTCTCTTTGTCTCAGTTTGATCTATTATAGGACTCGATCAAGCGACATATACGTATAGATATTCTTTAACCACCAAGTAGTAACTCCATTTAAATTGACTGAGGTAATATTTAGATTATAATATAATTACCGTTATGGGTAGCAGAGGATCGATATAAATATCGCAGCTTACACACACATGCAGAAGTTTGTATGTTATATTACTGTACGATATAAACAATATATGTACATATGTATATGTACTTATATTGTATATAACATTTACATAATTTATTTCCACACAAGAGTATTATATTGTTTACATTGTGTAATGTTACTATATAATCGCATTACGTACGAAACATTTCCTGCAACATCTGCAACTATGGCTTACCTGATCTCATCGAATGACGCTATTCAAGCGGGATACACGCCGGTAATCGCTGCGTGCGAGGCAACACGGCACACGCTTGTTTGACAGGATCAGAGTCAATTAGGTTTCGGCGTACATAACGATTCATTGAATTGAACTTGTTAGCCTGTACATAGCGCAAAATGGCACAGGAATGTCACTTTGTTCTAATATCGCATTTTTTCCTATTTTTTGTTCTGCATTTAATATTTTTATATCATAGCACACACTCACAATTATTATTTGAACACACAGTGATTAATTTTACTAATGCTCCGTTTACTTAAGTAAAAAAAATATTAAAAAGCGTACATCACATACTACGTTACATAATATGTAACGTAATTTGTAATATAATGCAATCTGTTGCATTTTTAGGCAATCTTTCAAATTTTATGTGATTTTTTTCTATACAAATTATGTTATAATATCTAGCAGTTACATATGTATATTAAATATGTATTTGTATTTATATATTACAAAATTTATGTCATGCCAAATGTTATAAAAAATGTAATTAAAATATATTGGAAATAAATATATTGGATTATACAATATTGGGAATCTCGCTTTAATCCACGGATAGTGCTCATGAAGAGACAGCCTTTTAGGCTTTCGGACTGTGTTCTCTTTTATACTTTGAGAAATTATCTTAACATAATGAAACTCATTTTATTTTATCAGGTATCTGCCTTAATTATTTTCTGCAATATTAAAATTTTACATTAACAAAAATTAAAAAATGTTAAAACATAATGTCTCCACTTTTACATTAAGAAAAATAATATATGCACAATATAAAAAGAGTTGTTTATATTCCCTTTTTATCGACTTGTTTAAGACCTGAAATATGTGCGTCAATTGAAGAGTTAATTATTCTGTCTTTTATGGAAAAAAATATAAAAAACATATAACCAGCACTGTAATCATAAGATTTCTCGGTAAATTTTGCTTGTCTTCTTCCGTTCCTTTGGTATTCCTAAAGAATATTAGAAAAAAAGGAAGTGTATCTTTGCTATTTATCGCCAGAGAGATGATTGGCTACACATATACATAGCGCGTATCTTTATCGGTATAACGGCAATTCGATCGCGATAATCAGGGATTACTTTGCGAGCGGCGACACAGAGCAGGAAGGTCGAGCATATCCTCGTTTCATAGATACGGAAACGTAAAAACACCCGTCACCCTTCCAGCCTCATGACGGATCAGGCCGGCAAATAATCTTTTTGCGATCCCTTGTGGGGTGACCAAGCTTGCCTGTCTCAGTCGGCGATCGTAGTGAGAAGAGAAAGAGAGTAATGCAACCGTTATACGGCGTTGGTGATAAAAACCGATATACCGCCGACGCGTCGTCCGCGAATGTAAGGATTCTGCCGTAAGCCGAGCAAAGAGTGGAAAAAGTGATTTCAAGACCGGCCCGGAAAAAGCGTCTTCCCACTGCGGAATTAGTAGCTTCGTCGATTAAATCAATTCTACAAAAGAGAACTACAGTCGAAATCAATTTTTTTTGCTTGACGATAAAATTTAATCTTAGCTGAAAAATCGTTTCTTTTATGTTTTTGTTCATCAAACAAAACGTGAGAAGTAACAGTTGCAAAAGAATAAAATAAATTTAAAAAAAATGTAAAAATATAAAAAACGATAAATAAGAAAACATAAAGAAATGGAGTATAAATTTACGCTACCTTTTTGTTGGTTATTTTATTGGTTAGATAAAGAGATGAGACTATTTAAATTTATCAAATTACTATTGCATCTATCAGTTTAAATTCTCTAATTGTCAAATTAAGTTTGTTTTTAGAAAATATAAAAATTTTGAAAACTTTTTATTTTTAAAATTCAAAAATAGCTTTAATACCACAAACTAAAATGCAAAAAAAAACGTGTGTTTTTATATTTTATTACTTTACAAATGTACCAAGTTTTATTAAATTCAGTGATGTACAGAAAGATAGACTTAATTATAAATTAAATCATCTTATACTTATAAAATGATGAATTACGCCTTACGATAATCTTAGTGTTATGTAAGAAGAATATTGCAAACTTTTTGATGTATATAATCTTATTCTAGCTACCGTATGTACATAACTTATCCGTATTTCTTACTATCATCCATATTCTAGAAAAACTGGCACCATATGGTGTCATTCATAAAAAGCGATATAGCCATGCCACCGACACGAAGATGAGTGTCTAAAGTAAGCTCTGCTGTTTCAAAAAAGACTATTTCATAACCCAACTCAAGACGAAAGCGGTTTCCGAGTATCTAAAATTTAAATAATAAAATCTGTTTTTATCAAGTAAAAAAGTGACTTAATGCTGAACTTAAGTGCTGAACGAAATATTTTTTCAGACATCGGCTTGCTATAATTTTTTAAATTCTACTTTGTCTTTTCAACAATTGCAGAATTTATTTATATAAATAAGTCCGGTCTGATAGTTACAATTTTTTAATTATATTAAAAAAATTACATACGCAAATTACACGAATAATTTACAATGTACATATATGTTTGTTCTAAAAGAAACTATATATATTATACTATTATGTAGTATTATAACATAATTTATATTTAGAAATAAATTCAAGATATTATATAATTTGATTCCTTAATATTATCTATCTTGTTATGGCGTATATAATTTTTTAAATGTTGCAAGCGAAAAAATTGTATAATTAAGTTTTTCTAATAAATATTGAGTTAATCAATAATCTGTTTGTAATTTTATTTTTGTAATTTTGTTTGTGTTATAAAAATGACTAACTTTTTACAATTCTTCACCTACGTTTCCTGCACTTTTATAATTCTTATTTAAATGTTTATCCTTATCGCAGAGTTTATTCATCGGTAGGTAGAAACGTCGGCGTGAAATAATACCGAATAATAAATAATTTGCAAATCCGACATAAGACAATGCAAATAATCTCTTCAATAAATGGCGCGTGCGCCTGCAGCGCGCAAAGCCTGGTCGGGACGGTGGACGGAAAAGGCTGCTTCGCTTAATAGAAATTTAATTGATCCTTCGGCTATGCGCGGTCGAGCGTAATGCAAATTGAAGTGCTCCAGTGAACGACCCCGCATATCAGAGAAAGAGGAGCAGACCAAGAGCGGCTAGGCCAGCGGCAATGGGGAAGAAAGAGATGAAAACAGAGGGTGGGCCTCAGAGGAAAGTGGAATGCCGCCAGGATAACCGAGAAAGAGAGAGAGAGAGAGAGAGAGAGAAGGAGAAAGAGAGAGAGAGAGAGAGGAAAATGTGCAAGACAAGGAGAGATAACCTGGGTGAGAAGAGGAGATAGCATAGGGATCCCCAACGCAGAGTCTATGATAGCTAGAGTTTCAGTACGCGAGTGTGGACAGGAGACCAACAGCGAACAGCACTCTTGTCCCACGCGGCTCAATTCTCTGCTACAACTGCATTCTCCCTATACGGCTGCCTTCGCCGATCTGTTCCTTTCTGGCTCACCCTTCTCCTTCTTCCTCTTGGACACGGCAGTCGGCCGTATCTTTCAGTTTCAACGTGGCGCACCAACGGCAGTTCCATCAAACCGGTTGCGTTATGTCGCCCATCTCCCTATCGCGCGTGTGTTCACCGTCCGCCCATGCAACCCTTCTTAACCCCTTTCCGGGCATAGTGGTACCGCAGTTAATCCTCTTCGTGCTCACGGAACTACACGCCGCATGCCGATGACCAGAGGATACATCGCGTCCCCACCGTGACCATCACCCTCCGTCACCGTCCGCAGCGTCAACGACGCGAACGGCGATGAGGGCGAGCGAAGCTTTATAGGTGCATAAACCGGGAACATCCACGTTGATCTGCTAACGGGAAAGTGGATGCTTTACGCTTATTTGCCAGCTCGATGTTCGCGTTTACAAGTCGACGCGATAGTGGGTAGCTGTAGTGCTTTACGATCACTTTCTCTGATCCTCTCTTACAGAAAGAATTTCCGGAAGTTAGGAAGTCAAAACCGTTCATATCACATTTATTAAAGACACACACACACATATATAAATATTTTTCTCCAATATTTAATAGCTTGATATTAATTATGGAACAAGTTGATATATATTTACATAGGTATACTATATATGTATGTATATGTATGCATGCATATATGTGTCTATGTATGTATGGATGTGTGTATAGATATATAAAATCAATATCGAGCGATTAAATATCGGAGGAATTTATCACTTTACCACCTGTTTTGGCCAATGCTGCGAAAAATATTTTCTCGAATTCTACAGGTATGCCGTGGTGTAGTTATATGGTCCATGAGTAAAAATTGTATGATATTTTGATGTGTGTGTATGTATTACAAATGCCAGGAATTTTGTTTTAATTTAGTTTTAAAATACGAGAACAATAAGTCAGCGTCCGTTTAATCATGGACTACTCCATATTTATTTTTTGGCAAATAATATTAGTCCAGACCGTGCAATTAAATATTCGATGCATTATAATGTTCGTACCCCATATAGCTTATTAAACAATTACGTAAGAAAGTACACATTTATTGTAATAAAGAAATTACAATTACAATTACAATTACATGAAAACCTAATTGTTCTAAAAAGTAGCATTAAACTAAAAGAAATAAAAAAATTTTTCTTAGTTTTTAATTTATTTTTTCTTGATTTCACAAAAATCTGTACTCTAGACAATTCCATCTCTTTTTTTATGCGATAAAATTAGAAATATTTCTGATATATATATACATATGTATTTTTTGCATAATTGTAATACTACACACACCTACACTGTTTTTTTCACACAAAATTGTATATAATAAATAAAAATTTTTTATTACTAAAATATACATATACACAGCGAAAAGAATTTAAAGCACGAAGACTATAAATTATTAATAAAAGTTAAACGATAAATTTTGTATACATTCAATGCTCGGTAGTGTGGTGTTTGCAAAGGTTTATTTTCTATGCAGGAGTGTGAAAAGTGTTTGCTAATTTACGCCCACTCATTTACGTTGAGCTTAACCGGGTGTAGCGAGCCAACCTTTCTTTTATTGTCCCACATACATGTATGATGAAAAACATATTTCATTCGTGAGCATAAATTATGCGACAATGAAAGCTCATGGAAAACAAGAAAGCAAAACATTTCATGTTCTTTTGAAAAGAGCATTATTTTGAAAAATTAATGATGCCATATAAAAGCAAAAAATATTTTATAGCAAAATATTAAAAATATCGTATAAGAATACGTTAATTACTAAAATTGTAATTATTTACATATTTTGAATATATTTTTAACTACAACCTGACATCTCTCTAATCATCTTTAAAATCATTTTAATATCTCAAACATATCTGAGATATTTTGATTATATAAAATATTTTTATTTAATTTTGTTAAAATTGTTTTTGAAACAAAAGTAAAATATAAAAGTATAATATTTTTATATCTATATTAACAGCTTTTATATAAAATAGAATTTGCGATAAAATTTTACTCTTTTCTGCTTTTTTAGATTCAAATAATTGTTTTATTACGTTAAATCGCTTAAATGGAATATTTGTATAGGTATATCTAATAATACGGATAAGTAAATTTCGACTATGCAAATCTGATCGTGCAGTAAATTCGCACACGGTACTTTCCTGAAACGTGTATCTCTTCAACGCAGTTGCTTTGATGCAATAGAACACCTTGAGAAACAGTGAACCATTCTAATAACGAAACTAATTTTCATACTCCATTTTCATGTATCATATCAAAGACATATGCATAACACCTTCGTGTGTTAATGTTGAAATAAAGTTTGCAAATCTGATATAAAACAAGTAAATCAGCAAAAATATTTTAATAACACAAATGGGACCAGATTTTTATTAATAAAAATATGTGACTGTACCAGTAATGTATTACAAGAAACGTTACAAAAACTTTTTTTCATGAAAATTTTCGTGAAATTAACCCTGTAATAAATGAAAAAGGATATATATAAGTTTTCCAATATTATAATAGCAATCTTTATATTTCACAAAAGAATTTTTTTTATTCCAATAATAAAAAAAATTTTTAAGCAAAAGGCTGTTGTTTGTGAAAAAATGATTTCTCAGATGGTTTTTTTAGATAAGTCGTTCTTTTACTTATATCAAGTTAAATGTTTCTGCTATATCTATTCTAACAAATTTTGGAGAGAATAATATACACATTGCATTATTTACATGGAAATTCACGTGAAAATTTATTCGTTATGATATTAATGAAACAAACGAGCTTCCAAATTTATCACGTCTTTGCGAAATATATTTTATTTTTGTTTTGTCGGCCAATAGAACGGGTATGCATTCGTAGATAAACGATCCTTCTCCACGCTACTTCGCGTGAAGGATTAGTGAGAAGTACGTCATATATTTCATCCTGAATCCGCCCTCCACAGGTAATGAAAATCCAGATACCAGCTAGAGAAACGCAGAAAAGATAAAACGGAAAACATGGATAAGAGTACAACAAAGAGAACTGAAATGTATCTGTGGAAAAAGCACACACAGTACGCACTTGTACGCATTTATGTACGTTATGCTTCATATAGCTTTCGCAAAAGATAATCTAAAAACAGAACAATGTGTAGGTACTGTTTTATATATATTATTTATATGTAAGTCTGGAAAAAGAAAATGTAGGAAGAATAAGTTAACATGTCATTTATATGACATACGTAAGTCTGCAGCAAGGAGGAATATAGATTTTTAATATGTACAGTTATAATATGTTGGATAATATGTACGCGGTAAAAACTTTCTCATTAGACTTTTTATTCAATCACTAAATTTAATAAAAATGAACGACATAAAATGCATGCTTTAATTATGATAGAATGGAAGATAGATATACTTTTATGTCGATAAATAACGAGCAACTAAATGAATAATTTTTTGCAGAAATTTAAATGTTTAACCCAGAAAACCATTTAACAAAGTTTATTGATATTATTTAAATATTATATTAATAAAAATAAATGTTAAATTATATAATCCAGATATAAAAAAATATATAATTACAAGAATATCTGTTAGATTAAACGTTGTTTTTAAAAATCTCTATTACTGGATAAAGTTAAATATTATTTTATTAATGCTTCTATATATTTTCTTTTCTTTCTTATGTTATTATTTACTTTATTACGTTTTTAAAAATTTATACAATTAATAATGGTTATTTGTGTAACTTAAAATTGCACAATTATTTATTTAAAAATCAACAGAAAGATCTATAATATATGGCAAGTTTTTTAAAACAACACTCCTTTATTTCTAAAGAGCTTTTCTTGTGAAAACATCAATTATTATAAAATATAAAACAATTTTTATAAAAGTTGCTATATATACTATCTAATAAAAGATACTTTCTAATTTTACATTTATATTTTTAGTTTTATTTTTAGCCTTTGTGTTTAAAAAATATACTATTAAGAAACAAAGTGCCAATTTCCGTGATCTTCCTCTACAATTGTTACAGAGTAAAGTATGTAACTCTGTTGGTATACAACGCAGATGATAACGTTTATACATTGCATATAATGAAGCAATGCAAATATTGTGTAACATAGCAACTGAGATAAATTTATTGCTATCGAAATAATTTGTAAACCATTTGTTATGTGAACAGAATCGCAGCGTGTAACAGCATAATTCGTCAAAATCATTGGTTATCTTGATCCAAATGCACGTGCAGTCGTTTTGGCCCCGCGCAGCCACGTATGGAAGCGTATCGTGCCACCTAACTCGTAAAATAACTCTGAACAAGTTTTGATAAATTGTAGACGTCACAGCACGTGCAAAGCGTTCCCCATTAGTTACGGGCGTTTCCCACCCACAGAATGTGCCGCTGTCTTTTCTTGAAACACGTGCTGGTGTTACTATCAGCTGTCAAAATTTCTGACGTATGTGTTAAAACTTATTACCTAGAAAATAGAAATAGGTTCAATATGTTATTATATGTTCTTTAATCTATACATAACGAGTTTCATTAATCTAGAAATTAAACGCATAAACGATTTGTTTCAAAAATATTTTTTTATACGTATATCCACAGTAACATGTACGTGTTTTAATTTAATTTAATTTTTAATTTAATTAATACTACACAATTTTCAATTAACTTTGTAAGGATTTTGCTATTATTTGCGCGGTGTTATATTAATTGAAATTTTTGTTAATTTATTTCTCATTTTATCCAGGTTACTCCTTATTGATATCGCAAACAATTTTTTTTTATATTGCCAATTGTGCATTTAATATGTGTATTAATGGATACGTTAAATATCATAGCGCTAGTCATTTACGACCGATAAATATAATATTGGACGCGATAATGAATAACTTTCAGTACTGAAATAATTGTTATGTCATAGAATAATAAATTATCTCTATTGTTATATGTATATTGTCGATTCTGTCTCTCGTGCACGAGTTTGCCTTGATACAATTTATTGTGATTTCCGCTGCTTTTGCAATACATCGTAATTTTAGTCGCTTGGTCCGAAAAGTTGGATGCATCGTATTTTCATCAATATAATCTGCTTAAAAATGATAACCGCCTTTGTACAGATTATACATATCCATTCCAATACCGGATTGGATCGTAAATTTCGTTGGTCTTTGCTTAAAAGCCGAAAACTGAATCATGCCCTGCTATGCAATTACAGAAAATTTAATTCAAGCTCCGATATTTCGACGAACATTTTATTTAGTGTACTTTTCACATCGATATTTTGTGTGTACGTGAAAGCAAATGTAAAAATAGTTTACACTGGTTAACAAAACATTTACCAATCAAAAAAAGCGTAGTTTAGTTCTTTCGAAGAGTTTTTCTCGTAGATCGAACATATTATGGAATATCATAAACATTATCGTCTATGTTGCGAATTAAAAGCTGTGCAAACTTTATCCCAACAATTTAGCAAAGAAATGAAAACAATTAAAAGTTTAATAATTAATCGAACGCAAGTGAGAGACAAATTACTGTCGTTAAATTTTATTAATGATTGATCAATATGCATTATTAATAGTTCTAAGCCTTCTTATAAGTTAGGAAAAAAACAAATAAAGCCAGTATTCCAATAGCCGATATTCTATATAACGTAAAAGCTATAGGATGTAAATGCATCTTTTATTACGTCGATCACAATGCGGAGATGTCACTTTTATCGAATCCGTAAGAAGAAAGAAAAATTATGCAAGAGTTACTGTCGGTGCATGCCTGAGCTGTGCGCCGAACGGTTCTTATCCCGAACACGAATCCAAACTACGGAAAAGTCTGGGAGACGGCATGGATAAAGTGCATAAAGGATAAAGAGAAGAAGACGAGGACACGCGCCGATTCGAGGCTGTTTAACCTCTCGGTGAACGTGCGCCGGTTGCGACGGCGAGACTTTCAGGGCGACTTGTTGGTATCACCTGGCCTAACGTCTTGGTGCACAATGTAGCGGCAATTTAACTTTGTACCTGACTTACGTGCGTGGTGCATACAAATGGGGTCGAGGGCTCAAGCGAAATGCATCAGTCAAAGGAGTCGGGCTTGGGTAGGCGGTGGCGCGAGGAAAGACAAGGCGAGCACGACCTTAAAACCGTTCGCGGAACAATACCGCACGTCAGGTCCGGAAACGGTACGACCGCAATGTTGCGCCTGCAATGTTTCCCCCGTCACACTATCGCCTGCTACACCCTCCCCCTTCATCACCTATACGTGTACGCTTCGCAACCCCCCTCCCCCTCCTATGGCTTTTCCGCGTAGCGCGCAAGTTCTCGCTCCCCCGTGCAATGCAATTTCGAATTAATTATGCATCGGGCTGCCCCTGGCGCGCAGTCGGACGTCGAATAATACTCCGGTAGTTCACGCCTCCGCGGCCGAAAGAGGCAGCTAATAAACCGGCATCAATTAGTCGACACGCAATACCATGGCACACGGCGCCTACGGTGTCCGGAATTAGGCGCGTATTCCGCGCGTAGAATCGATACCATATGAAATCACGTTTCGATACCGACACATTCCCGGGGATTGACGCCAATTAAATGACAAGCTTTCCGCTGGCCAACGTTAATAATGATCGCTGTAACGATTTCTGAAGCATAAACTGGCGGAATATGGTGTGTGGGTATCGTATGATCCTTTCGACGAGATTTAACGTCGCAACGTTTCATTGAGCTGCACCACTGTATTCGATTGTATTTTCCGAGATATCCTATTTACATTTAGAATTTAGACTGTCGTTTTTCTCGGTCAAATATTTATAGAGACTTATTTAACTTGCGAGACATTTTCTTAAGCACTTTGTGACGTATGTACACGTATGCACTGCGCTCCATTCACGTGAAATTTGTTTAGAAACAACAATGCAAACAGATTAAAAAAAAAAAAGCTAAACACGCAGATAGAAATCTGCACGGCTCGTCGGATCCAAATTTAAAGAAACGAATGGTCAGCAGATCAAGCCAAATCGATCTCGCGCTTTTCGTGCCGTGAGGGAGTACAGACGAGCGGAATCGAGCCTCCCTCTACTCCGGCGCTACAATACACGTCGGTAACTGCATTTCGTAGATCGATTTCGTCGCGCGCGTTTGGTGTCGATCGCGCTGAATCGGGTCGCGTTCGTACAAATGGGAAACGGCAGCGTCGAAAAAGAGAAGCGTCCTATTGCCAGGCGCGCGAAGGAGGGTGGAGAAGGGCCGGGAGATAGAATTAGGATAGGTATGGGGATGAAGGGACGAAGTGAGCGAGGACGCGGGGTATGCGAAAGTGGGAACACGGTCAAGCGGATTCCCGTTTAGGGGAAAGCTTAAATCAACTTGATTTAAATCGCTGAATTCGAATCGAACGAGCGCGTTCCCGCGTGCCACGCGTGCGTGTGTGCGGTCTGACGCTCCGGACACGGGGGGTGACGATGATAGCGATGCGGTGATGGCCCGATGGTGGCGGCGGCGTCGTAGTCGACGGCTATTTGAACTGCCGGGAATTTTCTCCGCGTGCGGCCTTTTAAAAAGTCAACCTCCCCGACTGTACACGCCATCGGGACAAGGGCGGACTCGTACCTGTCGCGGCGGGGGCAGTTTTGTCGTGCAACGATGCCAAAAGCGTCGACCGAGTTTACCGCAACAAAACCAAGCGTCGCTCGTTGCGCCCACGTCCTGTTTTTAAAACGGCGACACGGTGGAAGCGATTATTCGTCGTATTGCCGGATAAAGCGGACGATAAAAACGTTTCACGTCTCGTCGATTATACACGACGACATCGGCGAAACCGATTACTCGCCGTACGCGGAAATATCGACCGAACGAAAAACCCTCGATCGTTGCGCACGATCCGAGGAGCCTGTAATACACGAAAGAAGAATCTACAAGTTTTATCTGTAAATTTTACATAACGGAGGTTTTAATCAATTCATTTCATTCTATATTCTATATTAACTAATCTTATTTCGGAGTTGATTCACAAATTTCTGAAACAAAAAAATGAGTATCTGTTATGAAAGGAGAACGCAACTACATTAAATTCTGTGTTAAAATTAGCTTGATAATTTTCACAATAAGGTCTCTTTACAGTTTTCTGAGATACTAGAATAGATAGAATTATCAAATTTGACAACAAAATTAATTTAGATATTATTTTTAGAAACAGTTTACAATTGCGTTTTAAGTCCAATAACTATATCGGCACACAGTTTATAAGATTGAAAAATATATTTAAAAAAATTTAGAATTAAACAATATTTAATAATTGATATGAATGCATTATTAAACATCAAGATTTGCTTTAATCGAGAAATGGTATTTTCTCTTACTTCCTGCATTAAATTATTATGACAATTGATTGAATTGATTACTAAAAACTGGGTTGTTTGTCTATCGAGAAGCAGTTCGTATGCGGGAATGTAGATATATGTACCATGTTGATTTCGCATACGTAAGGAAGAATTTCATATAGATATCACCAACTAAAACGATGGTAAACTATACGAAGCACTTTACTAAAACTTTCCTGGTTACATAGATTCTGACAGACCGACAATTGCCCTAGTTCTATAACGAGCTTTCCTAGTCGCGATGAGATAATTTGGGCGCTATGCTACTGTAGACCAAAATCCTTTGTTGTGATGCCGCAACTATCTTCCGCAAATAGCATACTGTATATTAGCTGTATACATTGAAAATAAAATTTTGAATGCACTTACTTCGGATAAAAAAAAACAATTAATAAGAAAAGAGAGATTTGTTGCAATTTTTAAGCTGAAAAATGACTAATACGTAATTAACAATTTGGAAAAATAAGTATTAATAAAAAAAATTATATAAAACTAAGTGTATTAAAAAGTTGCTATAAAATCAGTTTGTATCGTATAGCATATTTGGTAAGCAATTGTGCAATTCATTAAATTGTAATTAGATATTGTGTTATATTTGGCGGAAATCATTGCTCATCTAAGATATTTACCAATACTTTCTCATTAATGATACGGCTAATTATGAAACGTTAGTTCTTGCACGGTCGCCCGTTGCGTTTCGCTAGGTGCAGGACGCCAGTCAGTACGTAGAAGCGGCTCCAACTGCTAAGAAGAAACTTGGGTGAGAAACTTGGGTCGCCGCGGCCGGAACTTTCCTGTTTTTCCACTCGTTGCTATTCATGACCGGACGGAAAAATCGTAGAGCCAGGGGGTCGTCGAGACCGAGAAAGAGTGCGCCGGGGATCGGGAGGGGCCGGGAACTTCTGGGAAAGTATTATCCCGGGGGTTTTTCCGTTCGATGCCCGGTCGCACTTTTAAGTCAAAGCGAGCTGTTTCCAACGACGACGGCTATCGTCGCTGACGCCGTCGTCGACATCGTCGAAGCCGTCGGGGTCGCTGTCGTAGTTGTCTTCGTGTCATCGAGGATCTCATTAAAAGCATAGCGAGCCACTCGATTACTTACTCTTCCCTCCCCCTCCCCCCCCCACCCACACTCTTCCGTACCATTTCTATCATTCGTTTTCAACGTTTCCACCCTTCTCCAAGCATAAGTATGGCGTGCTGAATTAATGAGATGACTCTTTTAAGGGAATCTCTCGCCAATGAGGTATCGTTAAAAAAATTCACGGATGCGCAGGAAAAGAAATAAATGAACAACAAGAAACTGAACGTGTTAATGTAAAAATATCTTATTTTTAAATAAATATTTCAACTAGTTAGAAAGTATAACTTATTAAATGTGCTCAAATATTAAAGTGTGAACGGTGTGAATGATTTTAATTTGTATTACTACGATCGTTTTTGTAGAACGAAAAAATTAAAGAGCTCGTGTAAAATTTTATTACTCATAAATATCATGCCTAAATAACGTATTGTGTACGATTAATATTACTATCCAATGTAAGTGATAAAGATTTTACGTGACATCGTCAAAAATAAATATTTCCTTGAGCAAATGGACTCACGAACGTATTATTTCCTACGCTTCTTCTCTTCAATGTTTACGTCCAATACCTTCACAGAAAACCTTCGCACTACGCTTATCCGATGGGGCATTGAAAATAAATTTAGCGGGAAATCGGCGTGTCATGGCGTGACTCGCCGGAGGTGAGACGCGCTCCGAACAGTTTCCTGCGGGGCTAAGTTTGACGTTGAATTGATTGGGCTGCGCTCGTCGGTTTCTATGAGATGGCCAAAGGTTGTGTGGTGGTTGGCGGCGGTGTTGGTGGTAGTGAGACGACGGTGACTGCGACGATGGTATACCTAGGTCACGCAATAGTCCTCCATGTTGGTCTCGCCACCTATGTCGTCATTGCCCCTGGCGAAAAGTGAAACGAAGTACCGTAGGAATCGTGTCGGAAAGTTTTTCCGAAATCCGGCGTATATACGCTATAGAATTCGATGTGTACGAATAACGGCGCTTACGTGTTCGATCGGTACCTGGAGGTTCCCGCTAGGGAACGCGGAAGGGAAAACGATGGAAACGCGACCCTTCGTTCTCGCTCACACCTCTGCTTCGCCGATATCCTCATCTCAGATAAGGAACAAACTTTTACGCGGTGTCGTTGGTCCGCGCCGATTCTTTCTCTTGCTTCAACGCGAGGGAGCTTTTACCATCAGAGGGTGGCCGTCTTCGACTATCCCCTTACTTCCCAAAAACTAAGTGAGAGGCGGTCGCGTATTCTACGAAGGGTGCCGCTCGCTTTTTCCGCCAAAAGATTATCGCTGACAATAAAAGTCAGACCGCCGTGATTCCGCGTCGATCGGCAGGGACGCCACACGGGGGTGGGGTTGGTTGCGCCGTCGGGAAAGATACAGAACGGAAAGGAGAGAAACAATGGGAGTGACGGAAATGTAAGAGACGTGGGAGGAGAGGGTGGGAAAGAGGAGGTTGAAGCGTAAGGGGGGGGGGAGAGAAGGATCGCCTGCCTGCCAGGGTTGTTCGGTGACGACTTTACTCCTTCCATTAATCAACCCTCCCCGCTTTTGTCGCTTCTACCGTTGCTGGCGCTGTGGCAGAGGATGGTATGGGGTGACTCGCCTTAAGCCACGCTCTGTAGCCACGTTGTTCTATTGCTCTTAACGCTAATGCTACCCACCACCCGTCTACGAAGAAAAAGGAGGAAAGACCCTACTCCGAGGGCATCTATACCTATGGGACCTTACAGGCGTAGATCGATTGGTAATTCGCATTGAACTACCCCTTCCAACGGATATTGCGTACTCTCTCGCTTTTCTTTTCGTTTTTCTAAAAAAAGCTTCCGTTGGATTAGTGGCAAGTGATAGATTGAGTGAAAGATTGTGTCTACCAAAGTATATCTCGTACTACTGAGTTTAATATTTTTATTTGTATAAAGTATTTTTATACAAACAATAATAATATGAAAATTATGTAACAAAAAATTTATTTTATCCTTTATGTATTTATCCGTTAAATCAGCATAAAAG
Source organism: Monomorium pharaonis (assembly GCF_013373865.1). Taxonomy (NCBI): domain Eukaryota; kingdom Metazoa; phylum Arthropoda; class Insecta; order Hymenoptera; family Formicidae; genus Monomorium; species Monomorium pharaonis. The sequence continues at coordinate 23,316,224 of NC_050472.1, read as the reverse complement.
GAAATTATAATATTTATGGTCTTATGTATAGACGATAATAAATTTTTATAATTAAAATAATTACTTTTATGCTTGAATCCGATGAAACAAATCTTAGTTTAACAATATTATGACAATATAAGCAAACTACACAACAGTTATATTAAAAGAAATTATTAAGCGAGTATAATATTTGAAATAAAATGTACAAAAATGTCATGTTAATTAGAGCCTGACCGAGTTTTCTCGATGATGAAATGCAAGCAGTTTAATTCCCAAGGGGAGGAATATTTTTCGTGAAAGAAACCTATTTATAACAGCGTCGTTTGCGCCGTAATTCACCGACCTAGCGTGGCAGAGAGGGAAAATCAATCATTCCGGACTGCCTTCTTTTAATGTTAAATCTTTAATTATCTGAAATCTTTTGGAAATGAAAATTAGCCGAAGACTAAATGGACGGCATTACAATCGATATACTTATATCTGAAGCTGTATTATTATTAGGAGGAGAATTAAAGGTGGAATAAATGAAAGTTTGAGCCGCGACAACTAAGTCAGGCGGAAAGTTGCTAATAGCGTCCAAGAAAAAGAAATAATTAAGAAGGGAACATAATGAGATTGGGAAGGAGAGTGAAGGTGGTTAAAGTAGGAAAGCATAAGAAGTGAGAGAGAGAGAGAGAGAGAAAGAGAAAGAGAGAGAGGGAGAGCGGGGAAGGGAATGTGGGAATGAGTAAGAAAAAGAATGAGAGAGTTGAAAGACGGGAAATGTAGAGGTAAATTTTCTCTGCATTTGTCGCTGCCGAGGTGAGAGAAAAATATTATATCAGAGATATGAATGTCAGGTAACCATTAAAGGCTAATTGCTGGAATAATTATTTCTTTGTAAAGAAGCACACATATACGCGCATATCATTAACTAAAATCACAATAATACCTAGTATGATTTTAGTTATTCATATGCGCGTATATGTATGCATTGTCTAAACACAGAAAAAGATTTCTTTATGTTTAAACATTTATAATTTGATAAAACATATTTCTGTTATTTTCTTAATATAAATAATCATAATAATATAATCTTCTTAATATAATCATGAGTGTTAATATATAATCATTATTCTCATTATTATTTTATACATTTCTATAAAAATGAATATAAATTACGTAATACAATATTACGCGCCCGAGTTATTAATAAAAGTATTAATAATTTGTCAAATATTCAAGCAATGTATCACATACACATGTCACCATTTTTCTGTTAATTCTGGCGATATTGTCATAGCCGGATTATTTCCTTCTCATCTATCTCAATCTCATTCATTCGCATTACCAAACTTTCGTGAATAATATTTCTTCGTGAATAATATTTCTAGTGGTATTCTCTGTTTCTGCATCTAACGTAAGTTGTGTTTCTCATCTCGGGTCTCCCAACTCATCTCTACGAACCTTTACCCACCCCCTTACCATTACCACTCAAGCTTCTTAGCGCTTTAGAAAATTTTCTTGTGCTTCTTAAACTTTCTACCTGAGCCAATTTCGTACACGTCCGCCCTGTCTTTTGTACATCTCCGCAACTTGTACCGTCTCGTTAGTTGGACATCGCCTGTACCATTGTAATCTCATTCTCAGATGTTCCATATTTTTTTGGTTTGATGTGTGTGAACTATATAGTTTTAGTTTTACTCAAAAAGTTAATAACTTATCGCAGTATAATACAAGCCTACTTTTTCACTCATAAAACGTAAGAGACTCTTATGTCTGAAAGTGTACATATATCTATTTTCATGAACTGTCTTTTGGCAATAATTATATTATCTTGCTTGCAACACAACGCTCTCGTAAGCTTTTGTGAAAATTCTTTATTTACGGGCAAGTACGTTTAAAACAAACAATACAGAAAGTATAAACCTAAATGACATTTTCACTAAAAATAATGAGAACGCGAACAATACTCCTAAGAACCTTAACGTCATTCCTCGAGAGAGTGACGTAAATATTTCTAATGGTACTCTCGGCGATCTTAAAAGCGTCTCTTTCCGTCGTACACGGCGAATCGCATAAAATAACAACGCTGTGAATTTCATAACTTATATTTACTCCTTTTAACTTGCTTAAAAGCAATTTAAAGAAGGATATACTGTAACAACAAAATAGAAACTTGAAAGCTCTATATTACATTTTGCACAGTTTTGCATTTGTATAAACTTCTCTTTACATTACATATTCATTTTCTTATATATTGAGAACATATAAGTTGTTTTATAAAATCTTGAATAAACAAATAATTAACTTGATTTTTTTTTACGTAAATCGATTCATAAAATAAAACTAACTCTGATTAAATATAATTTTTCACAGATGATTTTATGTAATATTAAGGCATATATAACAACTTTGCAACATTTTTTACATAACCACCAAATACTGGATATATCCTCACGTTAATGGCTAATATTTTGATCGTCTGATCGGTCGACTGAATTTATAGTCTTTTACTACCAGTACACGGCATCTTCAGAATTTAGCGATGCGAACGTAGCCCTTCGTTGGTAGAAGAAAACACCCGGCCGTTCTGCAATTCAGGCAAAAATAACGCTGATATCCGATCACAATAGGAGCACAATGGACACCGGGGACGATGACTACCCGGCTCCGGGCACTCAAAGAAATTGGCTGGTGGTTTCCTGACCCCGAATGCCCGGACCTTAACGGATAGTTGGAAACTCCGGGAGCAGGTGGCTTTGGTGTCGTGCCCCCCCCGAACCAAACCGAACCGAACCGCTTCGGAAACCCCTTCCCCCGTTTCCTCTCGCCCCTATCCTTACCATCTTTGGTAGGGAAGAGCGCGACCCGGCCTGGTCATTCTTTTCGCATCGCATCTGACAACGGAGTTACCGGGTGCTGAGAGTTCTTTTAAATCCCGAATGCTTTTCTCGTCCCTCCTTTCTCACGAGCGCACCACCACCCGTCCTCGCCTTGATCGTCCGTCGCCGATCACCCTCTCTCCCGTAACTGATCTCCCACACGGTCGCTAAGTTTTCTCCTGGTATACGTGATCTCGTAGAGTCATCCCGCTATCGGAAAGACAATCGCTCCCGCTCTTTCGGCGTTCCTCCGGCGTTTCGTAAGACCGAGGGTTTTATCACCAATGGGAACAACCTGCGGAATCGCATCGCGTAATCGATGCGCAAGATGTCAATGGATGATTATTGCAGCTGGGTACCTGCATTTTACATGCAAACGAATATGATTGTAATCCTATATACCGCTGCTCGCTCACGCAATTAAATAACCATTTATGTGGCCCGCGCGCAGCGTGATTATACATTAAATCACAGTCTGATATTCAGGGCAAATAAATAGTCGCGAATTATGCGACGCGGGAAATCGTAACTGCCCACGCTGAACAAGCTAAAAGAGCATGTACATGCGCTTTCCTGGTGCATTCGAGCGTGGCATTGGATTTCACAAAAAATAGAGAACAGAACTGTGACGGACCCGTTGTGCCTCGTGGAGCGCGATTTCACGAGTTCTAAAAAAGAATTATGCCACGTCATAAATGGCGATTGTACGTAGAAGAAAATAATTGCTCGAATATCCACCAAATGTATAATTGCTGTATATTACAGTCGATTGAATATTCTGCACTTTACGTTAATGCAAAATGTCAAGTTTTTAATGAATAAATGTAAGACAATGTGGAGTTTAAGTTAATGCAAATTATAAATGTTTTTAATCCTTAAATATGTTGAAGCACTTATATTAAATTATTGAATATTTTTTGTTTAATATTTAAAAAAGTATATATATATATATGTGTTTTTTTATAAGATCGTATTTTAATTTATTATTCCTTTTATCTTCACAGTAAAGTGTAATAAAAAAGTTTTTAGTGTGGAAAGGATTAACTAACGAAGATGATTCTCTTTTTTTTTCACATATCAGTCTTGTAGGTCAGTGAGATTTCAGAAGATCAACTTCATTTTTTCAAGTAGAAATCTTTATTTTTTATTGTGTTTTTAATTCTTTAAAAACAAACACTTTCTGTAATTAGTAATTTTTTACTAAAATTCTTAGTTTCAAGATATTGAAATACTTCAAAACTTTAAAATTGCTGAAACTACATATTCACTTCAAAGTTCTAAACCCGCTAAAATCATCTACTTATGATGCCAATATTTCAAATGATGAAAAGTCAACCATATTGAAAGTCTAGAAAATGAATTAGTCAAACATCATAAATATTGAAATATGATGCTAATGGATTATATAGTTGTAAAATAATTTCCTTTTTATATTTTTCTATTTGTAAATTTTACTTTGAGAATATTTTGTTGGTTGTTTTTATCGAAATTTTATGAATACCGCTACTAACTAATTAAAATTTATATGTCAATTATTACGTCAAATAAATATGGATTTTGTCAAACATATTCCTGTTTATTTCGACTTCCATTAACGGTACATGTAATTCGCTAATTATAGTCGATTGCTTGTTACATATATGTCAATTAGGTATGTCTGCAACTATGTATATATATCTATCATAGCGATGGCAATCGATCATCAAAGCATTCAACTTATTAAAATTGATCAATCGATCAGCTTATGTATATCTAATTAAAATTAACATTTTTAAATTAAACTTATATCGCTTTTGAAGCACATCTTAATTATTATGACAGATTACTCGTAACAATATAAATATTATTATTAAATTACAGCAAGCATTTCTAAATCAAATGTCAAAACAACGTATATATTAACTACAAATTTATAAAAGCATAAATAAAATAAATTTAAATATAAATTTATAAAATCATTTAAAAATATAAGAGATTATTTAAATATTATTTAAAAATATAAAAGATAATTTAAATTGCTTCGTTACTTACATATTTTTAATTACAGTATAAATATTAATTCTATTCTATTTGTGTTAGAATGTGTTTATCCGATTAGAAGATGAAGGTATATATCAAAACGTATATATATGTATAAAACGTCACAGAAACTAAAGTTTAAATCAATCGGGGTCGCGTCAAGGAGAGTGCAATCATGAGTTTATAGCTTCTCGATGAAAGTAAATGGCGGAACAAGTCCTGTCCGGCAATGCTGAACGATCAAAGACACGAACTTGACGAACTATTGAGTACGCCTTCGACCTGATTAATTCTCTCGGCACGTGTACGAGCTCCATTTGCTACAAAGTGCCCTTTGTTCATTATTTTATAATTTGATTTAAAAGTGTGTGACTTGAAATTATATAAATTAAAGATAAAAAAAAAATAATTTTAATTGTTATACTAAACCAAAAATAATCTATTGTATATTTAATGTGTTCTATATATTAAATATTAATTAAATTCTTGCTTTTTCATTTTTTGTGTACATATATAATACACATTATATCAATAATTGTAGAATAATTTTTTTTTCATGTACAATTATAACGCAATAAACAATTATAATATATATGGTTTACTTTAATATAAACAAGTAACCTTATACAAGGCCGATTTATGTTAAAGGATATTTTGTTTTACTCTTGATGCTTCAAATGTAATATTTTATCATATTTTTTATTATATAGTATTAAACAAAATTTATTTTAAAAATTTAAGTCAAGCCTTGCTAAAATTAATTAAATTGTAATTAAATTATAATATATAATACAATTCGTATAATATATACCGTAATTCCGTACATACTTTCATAGTAACATGTGATTAACAATGTAAAGTGTACATCATCCATTCATCGATCATTTTAGATTCAATGCACATTCAAGTTTTTCGCGTTAAGTGTGATAAAGTTTTACATTAATCTTTGTTAAAATGCACGTTCGTATTCTGCAAAAGATAAATAAGTCGTTAAATAGTCGCGATAGAGCAAATTTTCTTACTTCGTCGCGCTAAATGTGGGAGATAAAGCGGGCTTAAAAATTAAGACTTAGCCGTTGAGCTCATAGCACTATGTTATCCGCTTAATGAATATATATGCAAGAAATATGCAGCACAGATAACAAGGTAACCTTGCATAACAAGATAACCGTTTAACTAAAAAACTCGAAGCTTCCGCTAATAAGTCATAACTGCCGGTGCGTGCATCCATCGCGCCGTGTATTCGCGTGTACCATCGAGAACCTGACTCGCGATACACACGTTAGACTTCAACCAGATTTCGGTAGTAAATCTGAGTTTACAAGGGGGAGATTCAACGGTGCCCAGGGCCAGCGCAAAATTTATGTGCAGCCGTTCTCCCCAGTTATGCAGGTAGATGCACGGTAGCAACGCTTTTCTCCCTGGCATCTCTCGCGTCGGCCTTTGTAATGTATCGCGAGCGATAGATGCATCGTATCTCGATTATACGCTCAGAGTGGGAGTGCTTTTGCCGGGTGCTGCAGCTGATTGACACTTCAGAACGTTTCACGCGTTCACCGTGCGTGACATCGTTAAAACGAATTTACAGCGCGCTAAGCAGGATTTATGGAACTGCCAAACTTCACGATACATTCTCTTGCAAGTTAAATGCAGATCGCAGGAAAAACAACGTAGGTAAGAAACGTCAAAGGGTGCGAAATACTCGGTAAGCATTGCGTCGCACCGTATCGCGCCGGCCGCTTCGGCGGCGACGATTGTGTGTGATTTACCGTGCATGCTATTATTATTACCCAGTAGCATAGTAATAAAGTAGGCTAATTAAAGAAGAAATCTTAGAAATGTAGAGTCGCAGTCTCATTTCTCTTGTAATAGCACAAAATCACGGTACCATTCTCATCTAAGATAACAGGGCGCCGAGACCGTTTTGTCAGGATCCTCTTGACGTCGGGAACGTGAGATCGTTATTTCATTATGGTTAATTTGAGACTGAGTGCGCTCATGGGGAGGCCAACGAGATAACAGAGGAATTCCCGTCATTAGAGGGACGCATCTAGTGAAGATTAACGAGCTCTTTGCAGCATAATATCATGTGTGTGCACCACATGTCAAATATAATATTTATTTATTCCTATAACGTCTCCATATAAAATGACACAATGCTTTTTAGTATTCAGTCTTTATCAAAAAGGAATCAACCTGTTACAAGCACTACTGTCAGCAATCAGATAACGTATCAGATAACGTATGAATATCTTTTATTGGCATAAAGTAAATGAACACTGTAAATCAATTTATGTCTCTTTTTAATGTTACTTTGTGACTTTTAGAAATATAATAATAACTTATTTTATTTTCTGATTTAAACACATTTTATATCTGTCTTTTTTAACATAAAAATTTAGCTAACAAAAAACTAAAACATATTTTTAAAATATAAAGGATAAGAATAAGAGAAAAGAATCTTCTTTAAAGCCTGTAAATTATTATGTATTAATATTGTAAAAAAAAGGAATAAGGGTTGCTAGTCGTCGGATTATTGATCCACTGTCATTCCGTTATTCCTTGCACGCCTGAGAATAAATAAGTAAATGGAGTATAACATGTTTACGTTCATATCAAAAATTGCAATGCATTATACAGATAAATACAAAGATAACATGTGATTATTTTTTTGTGACTTGTGTATCGTAAAATAGAGAGTGATACGGAGACAAATATGGAAATATAATAAAGTTTTCATGTTTATATAATATCGCATGACACATAAGTAAAATATAAATAAGAATTCATATGTTAACATCAATATCGAATTCTATGATTGGGCGAATTTAGCCAGAAAGGAATAGGGTTGTCGACGCAACGCCAATATTGGCTTGGAGGATTGGCTGATCAAGTCGTGTTCCTGTACGGAATCTTGTTTGCTTCACGTAGCTTTTATATTGAATCGCTTGTATTTCGCGAAAATCTCACGTATTGGTTGCTAAATTAGATTAGACAGCATCCGATGGGACAGAATGCGTTTTGTTTCGCAAGTTACAAGTTTTCAATGTTATATTGTCTCACGTATTCTATGATTACGTGCAACAAATTTGGATTTGTACCTATTTATTTATAATTTCAAAAAAAAAATCTTATTAAAAAAAGTATTAAAAAATATTTTGCTGTATTAACATTTAATGAGAATACTAGTAGCAATATCTTTCTTCTATTAAAAACATATTTCTTTTACAAAGTAGCGTTTGGAGAAATTACAGTCATCAAAGTATAAAAAGAAACACATTTTTAAAGCTAAATTATAAAAGATAATATTAAATGGATCATTAAATTTTAAAATAATAATTGCTTTTACACTGAATTCTGTGATGATCGCACATAATACGTTGTGAATAATCCTAGATAAGGGCAGTACTGACATGTCCGCATCAATAGTTACTTAGGCTATATGTACTTTCCTTCAAATGCTATCTACAATTGCTACAGTTCGCAGACTGGATATCAGAATTTCAATCCTTGTTGAGTGCATATATATGTAACAGTACATACCACAACTTCTTAATAGATTTAGAGGAATGCCACATAAACTTCAATAAACTTCTCAGTATATCGCAATCACTACCTGCAATCATTATGTTATAATCTTTTAATTACCATCTTCCGCGAATTATTCTTAAATCACTTTATCCCCTCCCATACATCTCGAAAACAATATTTAGAATATTTGCGCTACGAAAAAAGCGGAAACGTGCAAAAAAGAAGAAAAAAAGAAACAGTAGAAGAAAGGGAAATCATGGAGGGGCTCGGCCTCGTAAGATTTATGAGGACCAACTAGGTCTTTGCTGTGGACTCTGTGTGTACTTACGACCCTAAGATATTGCGGTCGTTTTCCTTTGGTCAGGCAAGCCGAGAAAGTCAGTGGGCGCACCGTTCGTCTGACTCCTTTTTGCCCCATGAACGATCGGGCCTTCTGCCCTCCCTTCGTTCCCTCAACCCTACCATCAATTCATTGGATTTTTAGCAGCGAACGGTTATAACCGCCACTATCGCGTGAAATGTGCCCCCACCGAGTTAAAAATTGGCTTCTAATATGATATATGCCGGTCACCATATGGCCGAGAGAGTGCCGCAAAACGGACGATATTTTCAGTTTCTTCGAATAGCGCTTATTTCCACCTTCTCTCGTTCTCGAACCTACTCTCTTTCTCCCACGTTCGTCTATGCTCATTCCTACCTTTCTCCCCTTCATCGCTCTCCTCTCGCAACAGTCTCTCCGTTCTCCCTTGTGCAATCCTCCCCCTTTTTCCGCCGTTCTCTAACGTATTATTGGAAAGCGATAGTATTTTCGTGCCGGCGGTTCTCTTATGGCGCGGTCATATTTCATGACCCTATTCTGGAGAGGCGAGAACACGAGCAACGGAGGAAGGGTAGCAGACAGGGATAACGGGCAGGAATACGGGTACATTTAATATGCAATTGCCGAGCGCGCTACTGGAGGATAAACCTCTTGAAAGATCGACGCGAATCAGGGTCACGTGGTACCTTCGAGTCGCGCTTAAGACGAGATCTGGTCCTTGCACGTGAGCAAGATTCAACTTAAAAAAAAAGTCTCAAATGTCAAAATCTTACAACGAGACGTACTTAAGATAAAGTAAGATAACGTACTTGGCTAAATTTATCTATGAGTTACAGTTACAGCTGTAAAAAGACAAAATATTTAAATTTCTCCCTCAGTGTCCGCATTATAATTTATACAAGCATGTGCAACGGGAATTTATTCTCTCGCGATATGCACATAAGATTTTGTTCGGTTATTTTTCCTACAAATTGTTTGCTATTAATTTTATCATAGAAATGGAGGGAAAGAAATACGTTTAGTCATAAGAATCTATTACACTTTGTAGCCACGGTTCGTTTGTAAAAGCACAGTATTGAAAGTAACTTTCTGAGTTCCTAGCAAATTAAGTACAAAATTATACAAAGAGGAAAGAATCTTGGGTCTAGTATATATCTACGAATTGAGAGAAAGGGAGAAAGGAAAGGGACGGATATCCCTTCTTCGTAGTTACCGACAATTCAGATTAAACGAGGCCGATTAATCGCATCTAATTGCACAACTCGGGACGAACTATTAATTCTCGTTTGAGAGGGTAGGATTACCAATCACTAAGTAGATCCAGTCGTCATCTAGTCAAATTTTCTCTATTATATTCTTATATTTAATACACAAAAAATACTTCAAGACGATCGTTGTAAGCAATTTGCATTTAATATAAAACTATATACTTTTTTAATTATTTATACAAATCGGTTTTTGTTAATATTAATATAATGCAATGTTTAGTTTCCGAGAAATAAGATGTCACTTTAAGAAGCTTATGTCAGCTTTGACGACTTTCTTCTATAGAGCATTTTATATATTTGTATATTGCCTTAAAATTGTACAAATTAAAACGTAAAAAAATATTTTGTATTAATTGTTTAGTTTTATTTAACAAAAGATGTGTCAAATGATTAAATAGGATATAAATTGCTAAATGTAATAAAATAATCGCTAGTAAAATTTTTGATAGTAAATGTGAGGTATGGTTGGCAGCGAAAGAAATAAAATTGTAAGACTGAATGAAGAGTGGAATATATAGGGACATCGAAGAAATATAATTTATTTATGGTAGACAGCGCGAGTGATAAAAGTCTTAGCAAACGAGACTGAAATTGAGCCAGACATTGTTCTTTATTACGGAGACTTGTCGGTGTTTGAGTGGCTTGCATAATGCATTGCGGTTTGGCACCGGTATAATTAAAATCTTTATTTTACCTTTTTTCATTTTATGCAGTTATCGATTACCGAGAGTAACTTATCTTTTTAAATAATATTATGTAAATCCCGTAAAACTCTGTGCAAAAAATTTTGGAATAATATATTTACAGCGACACATGTCATAAACAGATTATTATAATTTAAATAATAAAATTATTAAATACTTTTAAATTGTAATAATTGTAATAATTAGAAATGTCATTTAATTATTTAGTGTCACTTTTTTGTCAATAAAATTTTTAAAATAAAATAAATATAATCATATTTTTATTTAAATATGCAAAAGTAGAAAAGTGTTTTTTAAACATGTTTAAAAAATGTTATTTTAAATATATTAGACCATAATAATTAAAATTTTTTATGCATCTTTATGCATTAATTTTTACTTTGAAAGAATAAATGGCGCAATATTTTTATTTGAATGACTAACATGTCCCAATGTGATTACCGTTATTACTCATATGGATCAATCAATTATGCAAACTATATAATTATTCAAACAACGGAACGATAAGCATTAGTAAACGGTACTTTACATTTATATATTCATTTGATTTATACATATTTAAATACATTCCAATTTGTCACATTCTAAAAAATTCGTGTAAAATTATATAAATACTATGTGTAAAATTTACACAATTGATAGTAAAATATATAAAATTTTTTATTTTTATTTCTAATTGTGCAAATATAATTTTTTATTTAATATAAATATATATTTGTACAATTAAAGATAAAGTAATTATACGTATATAGTATATAGATATTCAATCATATCTGATACAGTAAATACTTATAAATTTAGTCGCGGTGCATTAGATATATCTAAAAATAATACATATTTATTGCATATTACACGGAATAATTACAGAAGTTAATTAACGCATTTATTTTAAATTAAAATATTTTTTTCATAAATTAACATTTTACATCGATATGTACCCAAATCTTTTCCCATGTTACGCAAAAAAAAATTTAAAGATTTAACTTTTTTAAGTTATAGTCAGATTAAGTAAAATCGTTATAGCGCGATCGATACTTCCTTGCGTAGGGTAATTTATACGATAACGGTCAGCTATCTAAAACTTAGCACGGATTCAGAATATCGCGCGCGGAAATGATCTCATCGTAAAGATTGCACAAGAACGGCACGCCGAGTTCTCCGTGTGAAGTGACCTCGTCAGATCGATTCAATTCCGGGCAATGAGCGACGTGGAGGAGAAGAGCGAACAAAACTAGACGAGCTCGCCTGCCGATCTCTTCCATCTCTCGACGAGAGAGGATCAACGCCGGATAATAGGATTTTTTGACATGCGAGAGACTATTCTACTGAATGGGCCTAGGGAAAAAATCGTGCTTATTGCTGACTTCGCGGAAACGACTTACGCATCGCTGCGTACAAGAATAATGTGATATGAACTCTGGTAACGTCAGCTGCTTCGCTTCACTTCATATTTCTGGTTACCATTGCCTCATGTTGCTTCATATATCTATGTGTTACATGCGTCTACTTTATTTTTATTTTTTTTCTACGTGATGATACTTTCTCCAATTCAATAAGTATATTAATAGGAAAACGTCGCTTTCATTTAAAAAGTAATTAGTAACATGCACAATAAATATCAAAAACAAGTTATTATGCCTTTTAGAACAAAATATTTGTACAATTCGTAATTTAAGAGAGATTCTCAATGTAATTAATGTTTATCTTAATTAATTTAAAAAGTGGGATATCTACGAGATTTTGCATGTAATAGAGATTTAAATAAACAACAGAAAATGCTTATTTAATTCTTATAACTGCATGTAAATACATATAATATGAGTATAACGAAACCAACATATCGATCAAGTTTAATTAAATAGTATTTATTATACCAAATGTATCGTCGAAACCTTCCGGTAAGGATAAGTTCCGCTATTTCGATTTTTTGGTGGGAGGTTGAATAAATGAAACGTTTGATTGAGCTCAGGGACAAACCTTTATTGCTCGTAGGGGAAAAGCCTTACGGCATAAAAACCCCTCAGTGATTATACGAGTTAGTAATGCTTCGACTACTCGTATCGTTATAACGTTCGTATTATAATTCGTATTATACGCGGGTACGCGGGGCCCCGGTACGCGAGTCAGACTCGCTACACTGCAACTGCGGGATAACCCTGACAGTTGGTGAATTGTCTTATGATAAACGTTCGAAGGTTATATAAATGTATATACTAAAACAATTACACGAATAATCGCACTGACTTTAGACTAAATACGTGACCGTACTAGACGAGATCTCGCACAGAAGTGAGTATCCTTTTCGCTGACCCTACGTAACCCGCTACCCCTACCTTGTAAGGTAGGCGGTCATAGATTCACGGTCATTCGTTGTTTTACACCGTGGGCGGTCACAAGTTGCATCATCTTGTCTAACATCCCCACTTCACGCTACGGGAACTTCTCGCTTGTTCTGGAATTTTCTAAATCTGTTCTACGGAACATCCTCCCCCCGTTGAGAGGTAGCGATCAACATATGAAAAATGATGTATTATTACATAATATAATGTCGATACGTCACTGTATACGTCCTTCGGGTTGGCGCTTATCCGAATGCGATTATTACATAACTGTCGTAAGAAAAAACAATGGACAAGTTCGCTTAAACTACGAATCGGTTGTTAAAGGGCACAATAATTTCGTGTTTCGCTTGAAGATTCCTTGAGAAGTCTTGACGCTGGCTACTCTGACCAGCCCGTCGTCTCCAGGATGTAGCTCCACAATCCGCCCAAGCTGCCACCGCATGCACGGTAAATTTTTGTCGATAATTATGACAATCGAGTCACGTTTCAGTTCGGTATTGGACTTGGTCCATTTTTGTCGTCGTTGTAATTCCGTCAGATATTCGACGTGCCATTTGCGCCAAAAGTCTTGTCGGGCCTTGGATATCAGTCGCCAGGAAGTAAGGCGATTCTCTGGAACATATAAGTAATTATTTTCAGGTAGCATCGTGAGCGGTCGCCCCACTAAAAGGTGTGCAGGCGTTAAAGCCAGGGGGTCATTAGGGTCGGTAGATATAGGGCACAAAGGCCGTGAGTTTAGTATGGCTTCGATTTCAATGGCTAGCGTATTGAGTTCTTCATATGTGAATAAGCGGTCTCCTATCACTCGTTTGAAGTGATGCTTAAATGACTTGACTGCAGCCTCCCAAATGCCCCCGAAATGGGGAGAGAGGGGAGGGTTAAAGTGCCAAGAAATTTTGTTTGTAGTCGCAAATTCGTTTATTTGAGTCTTAAATTCGGCTGATTCATATAGGGCGTACCATTCGCGTAATTGATTATTAGCACCTATGAAATTTGTGCCATTGTCCGAATATATGTGTGCTGGGATGGCTCTACGTCCCATGAACCGTTTTAATGCCGCTAGAAATGCTTCCGTGGACAGGTCGCTAACGATCTCGATATGAACGGCTTTTGATGACATACAAATGAAAACGCATCCGTATACTTTGACTCGGCCTCTGTTCCGTTGCTTTTTCTCCTTTACGAACATTGGTCCGAAGAAATCGAGTCCCGTATGATTAAATGCGATCGATTCGTTCAATCTTGATTTTGGTAAGTCGGCCATTTTATACTCAACAGGTGACGCGCGGAATCTAATGCAGCGTACGCATTGTCTCACTATCTTTCGTATCTGATTCTTTCCGTCTAATAACCAAAAGCGATAACGTACTGCATAAAGTGTCGTTTGGATGCCGGCGTGATAATTTTTTTCGTGAACGTTTTTAATAATTAGATCAGTTACGTGATGATGTGACGGTAATAATATCGGGTGTTTTTGCGAAATGGGAATGGCGGCATTTCGCAGCCTGCCACCCACGCGAAGTAAACCTGATTGATCTAGTATTGGACTTAACGATGCTAATTTTGAGCCCTTTACGTCTTGTGAATTTGAAATTCTAGTAATCTCATTCGCGAATTGTTCATTCTGTATCAGTTTTAGTATTCGGACCTCCGCCTCGCATACCTCTTGTATCGTAAGCGCGCCTTTATTTCGGTTTGACGGTAACATTCGTAAGCCATACGCAATGGCGCGAGTTAATCGCGTATAGGAGGAAAATCCGTCGTATATGTATCTTGTTTCGAGTTTTGAGGATAGTAGACAAACGGCCTTTTTTAACCCGGGCAGATCTTTAATGGGGATTTCAATTGACTCTGGCCAATTCTCTTCGGGCCGGCTTAGCCACGCGGGGCCGTCGAACCACGATTCATTTTTTAAGAACTCCCGCGGGAACTGACTTCGCGACAACGCGTCCGCCGGATTATGTTCGGATTTTATATGCCGCCACTCGAGACCGTCTGTTATCTTTTGAATTTCCCCCACTCGATTCGCTTCAAATACCTTAAGTGTCGCGGGGGCCTTCTTTAGCCAATGAAGTACAATCATAGAATCGCACCAAAAAGTAATTTTGTTCGGGCACGAATTCCATGAATTCGACACTTCCTTAAACAATCTTGCGAGTGTTAAGGCCCCGCACAATTCAAGTCGCGGAATTGTTGTTTCTTTAAGGGGGGGCCACGCGTGTCTTAGAGCACCATAACCGCACGAGGGTGTTGCCCTGTTCGTCGCAGGACCGTACGTATAAGCAGGCGCCGTATCCTATCTTGCTAGCGTCGCAAAAACCGTGTACCTGCACGCTTTTGGGATTATTAATTATTAATTGACGCGGAATAGTTAGTCCGTCGATCATATTTAGCTGTTCTGTAAATGACAGCCATGACGAATGCAAAACGGTGGGTACAGATTCATCCCACGAGATTTGCGCCTTCCAACATTCCTGCATTAACATTTTTGACGCGAGAATGATGGGCCCGAGCAGCCCTAACGGATCGAATATTTTAGCGATTTCCGATAGTATATGCCGCTTAGACACCCGCGAGATAGGTTTAATGTGCTTGACGTTGTATAAAAATTCGTCGCGGCGCGCGTTCCACGAAATTCCGAGAGTTTTTAGGATCGGATCTTCCTTCGTAAGAAATTCTACGTCTATTGTTCGTTCGTTCAAGCCTTCCAGCGCTTGTGGGTGGTTCGATGCCCACTGACGTATATTGAAACCGCCGCGCCTCAATATCGATATAATTTCGTCGCGTATTCGTTTGAGCATTTCTAAGTCGTTGGCCCCCGTTAACAGATCGTCTACGTATAGATCTCGGCGTAAGATTTCCGCGGCGACTGGAAATGTCTCTCTTTCATCGATCGCGAGTTGTTGAATTGACCGGATAGCGAGGAATGGAGCGGAGGATATTCCGAACGTGACCGTGTTGAGTTGGAAGGTGGTAATTTTGTTGTTGTGTATCCAGAAAATTTTCTGATATTGTCGATCGTCCGGATGTATCCAAATTTGCCGATACATTTTTTCAATGTCGGCTGTTATTACGTATCGATGCGTACGAAACCGCGACAAATGTTCAAATAGTTTATCTTGTACTGTAGGACCGACCATTAAAAAGCTATTTAGAGATGCGCCCCTATCCGTTTTGGCTGACGCGTCGAAAACTACTCTCACCTTCGTCGTGGCGCTCGTCGTTTTCACGACCGCGTGGTGGGGAAGGTAATATCCGTTTCCAGAGTCATTCGGAATTAAAGACATATGTCCGAGACTAACATATTCGTCTAATACTCGCGTATATTCCTGCTTGAGTATCGGATTGGCTTCTAGTCGTTTTTGTAACCCGTGGAAGCGACGCAATGCGATTGAGCGTGAATTTCCGAAATCGTACTCTTTATGACGGAATGGTAATCGCACAACGTATCTGCCGGACTCGTCGCGTGTCGTATTCTGTATGAAATGTTGTTCACATTCCGACGCGTCTGAAATTTTCGGTCGCTCCGATGTCGTATCCTCGATTAACCAGAATTTTGCGATTTGTTCATGCAATTTCGTTAGCTGACATGAGGCTACGATTCTTCCGTCGTTCGATGTTAGTCCACCGACGACGACCCATCCGAGTTGAGTCTTTTGTAATAATAAATCACCATTGTCGCGCGACAGATTAATCTGCCCTATTGATAATAATGATAAGGTAGCCCCGGATCCTATTATCATATCTACTGGTCGTGGTAGGTGAAACTGCGGGTCGGCTAATTTAATATTTGTGGGTATATGGATTACTTTGCGCGGAAACGTACTGCTCGGTATGTTGTCGGCGATTTTCGGTACTACCAAAAAAGAAAGTGTCTTACTAAATTCGTTATGCCACGAACGGAATGAAATTTCGACCGACCCGCTCGAAACTGTATTTAAATCATTAATTGCCCCGATCGAAATGGCGCACGGTCGTATAGGGAGTCGCAGGGTCCGAACGAGGCTCTCCGTTACAAAGTGGGCCGTCGCGCACGTGTCTAATAATGCGCGACATCGAATGAAATGACCACGAGTCCCCTTAACGCGAACGACAGCGCTCATCATTAATTGAGAGAGGGGGTTGCAAGTGATCGCGTTCGAGGTCATTGACCTTAGTCATTCCGACTTAGCCGCAGTTGCTAGCGTTCGAGATTCCGACGGCGTTGTTTCGGAAGACCTCGTGTTTGACTTATATGCGTGGTTATGTAACAATGAATTATGTGGTTTTTTGCAGAATTTGCAGTTTACTCGTTGGCAGTCGCCGGGATGTTTGCGTAAACAATTTCTGCAAATGTTGCTGCGCCTTATCAAATCCCACCTACGCTGAATTGATAACCTTGTGAATTCGGAACATCGATACAACGGGTGATCGTCCTTTTTGCACGCCGGACATTTGGTGGACGCGTTGGTGACGAAAGCGCGCGCGCCGGAATCGTTTTTGCGTATCTTAACCGCAGCCGGTTCTTTCTTGGAATGCGATCTTTTATTGTTCGGTTCGACATTTGATGAGGATGGGCTCGTTTCTCGCGCGGCCATTCGAAACGCTTCTCCCGTTATGAACTCGCATATTTGATCAAATTTGGGTGAATCTTCGAAATTGAGGGTTCTTTCCCATTCCGTGACAATACTGGACGGTAATGCGCGTTCCATTATGCGAACCGGAAGATATGGATCAAGAGTTACGTCTAATGACTCGAGCATATTCATATGTTGTCGCATATCGTCTACTAATTTCATTAATTCTTTAGCGGTGGTCTCGCTCGATGACGCCGTATCCGACGGCCGACGCGAGTCGTCCTTGCGCGCACTCGGCATCAACGCGAGAATGGCATCGAGATGTCTCGCTCTCAAAATTCGTTTTTTGTTATATGATTTGTCGAGCAAATTCCATGCGTCCCGGTAACCTTTTTCGCTCACGCTGAAAATCGAGATTTTCTTCAGTGCCTCGTCTTGTAACGAATCTCTCAAATATATAAATTTTTGCAAATCGGTAATATCTTCGCGTGCGTCGATCATTGTGTTAAAAGTGTTTTTGAATGTTAACCATTTTTCCAGACTGCCGTCGAATTTAGGTAGCTCCGCGACTGGTAACTTAAGTCTACGCGTGTTATTGTCGACCGGAATCGAAGTCGCGTTTAAGTTTACCGCCGATGTTGCCGCCGGCGCTTCCTCCTCGCAATGCGTTGCAATCGCGTAATATCGATTTTGAATTTCTATTAATTCATTCGAGTATTCGTCCGGTTTCAATAATTCGAGCTCATTATGGGCCTCCTCATAAGCGTGAAAGAGGTCCGTAGCACGCTTCAGCCGCAGTCTTAAATTGACTTTACTAACTCTATCTTCCGCGATCAAATTTTCGATAGTGGTCAATTGGATCTTCAGCGCGGTTCGACTCTGATTTATTTGTTTTACGCGATTCATGTTGAACAGGCGTCGTGTTAATAACTTGATCGGAATTCACTCGAAATGCAACAATAGCCCGCAAGAAGAGAGAGAAAGGTAACACCGCAAAAATTCCTCCTTATTTTTATAAGGGGAAAGCGCGTGACAAAGGGGCGACCGGGCAAATCGTCGAGTGTCTGTCTGACCCTTTTTTTTGTTGAGGCAGACTGTCGCCGGGAAGATAATTTATGACGACCAGATGTCTCAGAGGGTACGTCGATCGTATTCTTATTTTCTCCGAAAAAGAAAAGAAATGCAAATTCGGATCTGCACGGTAATCGAGTGGATAGACAATGCAAGGTATCGAGCCTAAGAAAACAAGTTTGACTCTCCCTCAATGTGCGGAAATTTCCGTCGCGACAATTGGTGACGTCGCGTTTCGAACGTGTTTCTACCTGCTTCCTATTTCCCTCCTCTCGTTGCAAGGCACCCTTCGTGAAAACTTTCCTTCCCGCGAATTAGGTGAAAAATGGCATGTTATTTATCACTATTTCTCGGCACGATTTCGAGATTAATACTTAAGGAAATCCGATTCAGCATATGTAGGTGGGAGAATGTAACGGCACGCAAATTGATGAATTTACCGTTTAAATGTGGTGTTTTACGTATGTTAGTGTGATAATATATTGGCGGATACTTATATTGGATGCAGTAGATCCTCGTTGTCGGCGTGGAGCTGGGCGGTGTGGCACTGGAGACGACTGAGGTGGCTGCTGGTCGATCGACGGCTCTCCGCCGCGTCGATCTTTTCGTTGCTCGACGGCTCTCCGCTGCGTCGAAATTTCGGTTGATCGACGGCTCTCCGCTGCGTCGATTTTTCTTAATGCACAACACTCGCGGAGTGTAAATTCATACCTCACAGGAGGCACCAAAAACTGTATCGTCGAAACCTTCCGGTAAGGATAAGTTCCGCTATTTCGATTTTTTGGTGGGAGGTTGAATAAATGAAACGTTTGATTGAGCTCAGGGACAAACCTTTATTGCTCGTAGGGGAAAAGCCTTACGGCATAAAAACCCCTCAGTGATTATACGAGTTAGTAATGCTTCGACTACTCGTATCGTTATAACGTTCGTATTATAATTCGTATTATACGCGGGTACGCGGGGCCCCGGTACGCGAGTCAGACTCGCTACACTGCAACTGCGGGATAACCCTGACAGTTGGTGAATTGTCTTATGATAAACGTTCGAAGGTTATATAAATGTATATACTAAAACAATTACACGAATAATCGCACTGACTTTAGACTAAATACGTGACCGTACTAGACGAGATCTCGCACAGAAGTGAGTATCCTTTTCGCTGACCCTACGTAACCCGCTACCCCTACCTTGTAAGGTAGGCGGTCATAGATTCACGGTCATTCGTTGTTTTACACCGTGGGCGGTCACAAGTTGCATCATCTTGTCTAACATCCCCACTTCACGCTACGGGAACTTCTCGCTTGTTCTGGAATTTTCTAAATCTGTTCTACGGAACACCAAATATGCATGTGTGTGTATCTGAATATGTGCTTAAAGCGTAATACATATTTCCATTTTAATTCTTGTTCAAATAGAAATATATTTTATCTTGTGTATTTTAGCAATATAAATAACATAATAATATCTAATTATCGTAATATATAAAACCTTCTTTTATTTGATCAAAATATATCTTTTTTTATTGTATAGAGAAATTTAACTGCTTAATTCATTTAATTAATGATTGGATTATTGCTAATAATGAGAAAAGACAAATTGTTCGAATAAGGATTTATTACATCCATTATTTATCCATTATTTATCAATATGCAAGTATTAGTTTAAAGAACATTTATCAAATTTATTTTGATTGGGTAACTCCGGTATTTATCTCGCACGAAAATTTAGTACTACCTAGCAGTTTTAATAATAGTATTTTTTATACTAATATATTTGTGTTTTCATTAGCATATAAATAATTTATTTAAAATATAGTAAATAATGTCCGAGGTTTAATTAAATTTTTTATATGCATATCAAATACCAAGTAATTTTTTAAATTTTAACATAGTTATTTAATCACGAAGGAAACATTAAATAAAGATTATTCTCATTGTAACAGTCAAATCGAATTTTGACGTGACTTACTAGAAGAGAGAAAAGTAAATGAAAGGTGAGAGAAATAGAATGAGATGCTCTCATACTCGCGTATAAGATCCGAATCGAAGTCTTTCCCAAAGGGCTACAGGAGACACTTTCGAGATTACTTTTCTACCTGTCCGAAGCGAATTGATCCAAAAACCATACGGCACTTCCTGTCTGTTGCATTATTTTCGCCGAATATCCAATCGTAGTGAGAGCCGATGAAAAATTGCTTTATGCAATTTTAGAAATTGATTCCGTTAGTCTGTACATATCAATCTTCGACATTTGAGTGAATGCCAGTCACGTTATTTTTAACGTGATATAATCAATAACTAAAAGACATTTTTCGTTCTTTCAATGAGATACAGCAAAGAGTCTTTTTGACAAAAATGTTTAAATTAGTGTAATTATGTACATTTATTTATTTAAAAAAAATGCGAAAATGAGATATCTATACTTCTGGAAATAATTTCTATTTTATAAAACGCGTTTTTTTTCGAGTAATCATATTACAGTTATAATTGGAGCATCATTAATCCTTTAGTTTTAATTAAAAAGGTAATCTCTGAGGTTTTTTAAATCTTTTATAATAATTAATTATTTCATTTGATATTATTTCACTGGATATAAGAAAAAGAACTAGTAAAGGATATAACAATGTTTATGTGTTAAGCAAAAAATGTAGTCACTAATATTTCTTTAGTATTCATTTTTTAGCTAATTTTCCTTATGATTTTCCACATGTAACTCAAACATAACATTACAAGAATAAGCAGTGCGACTTGTAGAGCACTCGATCTACTAATTCAATTAAAGCCGGATAGAACATCAATTTTGATATTCGGGCTGTCAAGGAGTGTTCTGAACACGTTCGTACGACGGTAATGGCCGCTTAGGGGTGGAGAATAGGAGACTGTACTAACTTCCGCGAGTCGATAATGTCCTATAATTAGTAACTACCAAAATGTCGACGTGAGGGAGGAATATACATAGAGTTAGACGTAGTCATCGAGGGATCGCCGTACATCGAGAAGGCAATCATTGTCAATGGTCGCTGAATTATTTATTATTATTGCCGTCACGATTCATTACGAACAGGACAACTACAATAAGCATCAAAGTTTCTTAATGCTTCGCCGGTTTAGTTGACACAATGTAAATCTATCATATCATAGTTATACGTCATAATTGTCCAACAAAGAATTAAATAATAACGTTGTGAACTCCTTCTTGATCATTTAGTCCTGTCACTATTATGTTCATCTAATTCCAAGAAGAGAGAAAGAAAGTAAAAAAAAATGGTATAGGAGCTGATTGATCGTTCACTATGCGTCCGCGTCTCGATTGGCTGACCCCGCTCTTTTTCCATCCCGCTCTTTTTTAATCGCTAGTCATTTTCTCGCCGACTGCATCGATATGTACGCGTATGTAACCGTGCTTGCCCGCAGCGGCAATCCTCAGTTGAAATACACAGCGGGCCAAATGCCGGATTTGCAAAATCGCATGGGCGTAAATAACCGCGAAATGAAACGCAGAGAACCTGTTTGCCGGAGATCCTCCGCTGGGATCGATGCACTTTGTTTTTTGCGACGTGTCATTCAGCAAGAGCAAAACTTTAAATCACTAAACATACTCTTCTCACAAATTTACTAAAATTTTGTTTTAATTTAAGTAAGTAAAGCATAATTCAATTTTTAATTCATTTTCTAACGATACGTAACGCAGAAGAACATTCTGGGTGCAATCTATCAGAAATTTAATCGAAAAACAAACTACTCTAAATTATTAACAAAATCGATTACTAAAAAATAATACGGCTAACTTTAAAACGTTCCAAATATGTTTCTCTCACCTGTACTCTATCCTGTATATTAATTAGTATATCTCATATACTGATGTGTATGGTACCCTTAGTTTTATTTGTCAGCACCTACGCTTTAATGCACCCTTAGTATGGTATGCAACAGCTCGTGACCACTTCACATTCATTCGGTTTGCCTATCACGTGTGTCGAGCAGTGGGCGTACCTTTGTTCAAAGCAAGGGTATCATTGCCCTTATCAACCCTAAGCATAACAGAATCCGAGTTGAATTCAGCGCAATTTCGCTACAATGTTTCATTAACCGTCTAAAATTTTTTGATAAAAGTAAATTTCACCTTCGATTACAAGCAAAAATTGTTTTAAATTCACACAACGTTCGAATTGTTCTATTACTACAAGTCAAATATAAAGATGCGTTTGATTGCATTTGAGTGTATTTAATTATGCTGCTAAACTTTTTTTAAATAATCCAATATCCAATACACATTTAAACATTACCGAGCTTCAGATTTTATTTCAGTGCGAAATTAATCAAAATTGGATCTTTGATAAGCTGTTCTCGTTTCTCTCAAATTTGAAATTTATCAATTTTCTCTGATAGAAACACTTGTGATTATATAACAAAGAATTATTTACAAGAAGACCAGCACAAGTGGAAGCAAAGGTTTCGAAGAAATATCGGCATAGATGTTGTACTTCTTTTTCATGTCACTATGGAAAAAAGTTTCTGAACAAGGAACCGTGTAGCATTTGTCTCTTAAGTTTGGCAAGAAGATCGATCGTGGCTATTCTTACAGAAAGAAAAAAGGTCAGAGAAAAAAAACGATTATTATGATATTTTACTTCTAACTATTCGTTTTAAATTATGTCAATAATAAATGTGAAAATACTTACAATTAACAATAGATAAAGTAAATTCATAATAGATCAATAAGGCCCATTTCTACCAACATAGATTAACTTTAATTTCGGATTAACTTACTCTTCATCTCTTTATAATTTTTAGAACTAAAATGATAACAAGAAAATTAAACCAAGATTAAAGTAAATCTATGTTGTAGAAACGGGCCTAAATTTTAATCTATAACGTAATATAATGAATTTGCAATCTTTTTAATTTATATAATTTAATTGTTTAATAATTTTATTGTAGTTTTGAAGAAAACAAATTTAACATGTCATAAATAATATAGATATTATTAATTTATAATACTTATTAAATAGATAGTATTTATTAAAATTAAAACGCATCTTAAAGTTACGCATCTTAAAGCAATATAGCATTAACTTATTACAGTTTATGTAAGTATCACGGTATGTTTATAACAAAATACAATAATTTTAATTAAAATCCTAGTGAATACGGTCATATTTAATGTAATTGATTAAAATACCAATTTTCTAATTACTACAGTAATACTCATCTCTTTAGATAAAACTAGATGCAAACTAAAACTTGTTGCCATGCAATAATTTAGAGAATACAACATTAAATACGTAACTTTCATGTACGTATACACATTTATGCACACATATTTGATACATCCATATTAATTATGTAATATATAAAACTTAATATGTCACAGACGGTGTATGATTTCAAAGAGAAATGCTGGAATTATTTCCACTTCAATTTCGCGCAACGTAACGCATATTATCTGGTATCAGTGTACAGCAAAGTCCTTTATACTTAACAATGGATGCACGAATAATTTTTTAATTCACTACGTTGTCTACATCCATGAATCAATGCAAAGCATGAGTTTACACATTTAATGTTAATTTAACGGTAATTTAATTTGCGTACATCATACGTTGTAAACAATATATTCATGTAGTTAATTAATTATATTCTTTAATAAAGAATATAAATAATGAAACAATCGAAATATTAAGTACAAAATTATCTCTAATATCATTAATATATAAAGTATAATTTTATACATGCAAACGTATATGTAACGTCTATTTGATATTTTAAAACTTATTTTACAGTTCTTTAATACAATGTAAAAATTATTTAATATTTCATGCGTAAACAGATATTAACTTTCTCTGGACACATTTAATCAGTCGATAAAAATTGCAATACAAGAAGAAAAAAATGTAAAGTAAATGTATCTTTTAAACAGTACAATATTACAACACGTTTGTTTTTTTCGGTTGAAGAAACGTTTCATTTGATTTAATTTGATTTCATAAAATATCCCTCTCCCCATATAATATTGCTCTCAATTAAAATAAACAGATATTATTTTCTACCGTAAAATGTTTATTATGTGACTTTATGACACGCTAATTTATGATAAATCAAAATTAATAAAACTGTAAAAAATGAAAATTGGCAAATGCAATATATTTTCCGCTAAAATTTATTTGACATTATCCATTCTCATATTAATTATGATCTCTAATTAAAGTGAAATAATATTTGGAATAGATTTTGTGTGTATATATATATATATATATATATATATATATATAATTTATTCCAAATATTATCTTTAAGCAATTAAATCAAATAATCGACATAAGAGAATTCATTAATCACTTATATTAATATATTAACTGTAACTTTAACATGCTTTTTAATTTCAATAAATACTGTCTATTTAATACATATTTTAAATTAATAGTATCTACATTATAATATTTAAAACATGTTCAAATTTGTTTTCTTCAAAATTACAATATAATTATTTAAAAATTAAATTATATAAATTAGAAAAAATTCACACATATATATAAATAATTAATGACACTTACCTCTTTCTTTCTTTTGCAAAGCGCATTTCTTGTTTCTTCCAATCTTCTCTGAAGAAAATACAGGAACATATAATTAAAAAAATCAAATCTGCAAAGTAAATAAAACATGTTAATAAAATTGTAACAAAATTATTGTAAAAAATAATACCTAAATGGAATAATTAAATATTTGATTTATTGCAAGGATGTTTATTAATAAACAATGCGTGCAATAATGGCAGTCATGTACTCGATTTATTAAGATATACAGGCCGACAGTTCCACTATCTATATCTAATCGGTTTGCGGGTCATCTGATTCGATGCACCGGTACATAAAAATCGTTTGACATAGTGAAATCGTCGGACATGATACATTAATAACATTATCATAACTTAATTTGAAATATAGCTACGATCGCTGCAGCCTCATTGGTATTCTACTGAACGACGTTATCGTTACGAATACCGCCGTATCATCTCAAAACAATATATAATATTCACAACACTCGCCTTCTACACTCGGTTTAACAAGCGCAGCCTCGAGTCATCCTTTCAAAGACGACGATCCAGACTGATCACAGCACAACATATCTACAATATTTACAGAATTAACAGGGAAAGGCGCATAACATGTCACATCCATTTCGCCTGAGGTCGAACGACATGATGGCAATTCATGGTATGATCAGGTACAACGTAAGAGGAGATTCAAAGTGATTGAAGCGTCGCAGAGCATTCCCTACATATGAATGCCTTATAATAGCCACACATTCGCGTCACGCGATGGACAAAATAAAGTGAAAATAAGAATTTGCGCGAATATAAGAATCCGCTTTCGGAGATGCCAATCAATTTCTGAAGACAGCGATTTGAGAACAAGATAGATATTTATACGAGTATGCCCTACATTCTACATTAATCGTAGCAAAAGTACGCGTTGCACCTTTCTAGATTGTTACCGTTTCTGATGACCGCGATTGCATAACCGCGATGGAAACCGTACTTCGCTCCATCGAAATGTCATAATCGCGCAAAAAGAAGCCACGAAGCTCTCTGCGTCACCGTCGTCGATGATTCGAGGCTACTTGATGTCTAGCGTTAATTCTTTCCCCGGGACACACATACTGGGCGCGAACTTACAGACTTTCATCGAACTCCATTAGCAATCGCACCACGCGAAACACATGTGGGACCATGCATTCGAATTATACTTGCACTCCTTATCAGTCGAACAGCTAATTACGAGATTACCGAGCGATGCGTCTCGACACAACTACGATCCGTACGTATGTGTATATATCTATATATATCTATATTTATATTTTTTTACCGGTTTATTTATATACGTATATGTATATTTACTGAATACAGTTCCCTTGTCTTTCTCGTGATATGATAAAAATGTGTACGTAACATAAAAAAAAATGATGAAAAAGTACGTCAATGTTCATCCATTTTTTTTTAAAAGAAACTATTAATTAGCGCCTAATGGTTATTGAACGGTTTAGCGGATTACGGCAAATATACATGACGTTTCACTTTACGTATCGGAATCCGATGAAGATGAGTGAAAAATATATCGGAAGCAATAGTTACGGATGGTCGAGCGGCGTTCGGAGAACGTTACATTAATACGTGGTTAATCGTGAGATATTTTTAGGAGCCGTGTGTTACGAGGAAAATGTTATGAAGGTCATACAAGAATGAATCCGAGTAGATTTAGGTTGCGTCCGAATTATCAAGTTATATTTCGCTAATCTAACACTCCAATTAGTAGAAAAGAAGAGATGGACATGAGCGCGCCGACCGAGGATCCTCGAGATGTCCCGAATTTCTGGAGTCCTGGTTTCCTCGTCGCGGACTAAGTGTATTCCCAATCCCCGAAGCTATTCAGCGCGGGATCACGCGGTAGAAGGACATCGCGGGTGACGGCTCTCTCTCAATGTACGCGCCGCAGCATTTCTCCTTGACGTTTCCGTTCAGGAGAGAAATCGTCGAGACAGTCGCGAAACGCGAAAAGCTTGTCCGTACATAGGGAAACCGAGTCGTGCTATTTTCGCACAAGCGCCGATCAGTCGAGAAAGCCTAAACGTAACTTCGTACTCACCGTATATATACTTACACGACATATTATATATATATTCATATATTTATATATTCATATATATATATTTATATATTATATATATCTTCTTTGCGCTTTTTTTCTCTCTGTATAAGTTTACTTTTAGTATGAAAATAATTTCAAGCGCGGCCCGTTTCGTCGCACTCGTCTGTCACTTGCTCGGAGACGGCGCACTGTAAACCGGTAACCGTACGCGCACCGGCTGTTTCCGGCCTGGTTGCCCACCAATAAACACTAGAACTGGAAGCCCCGTTCCTGCGACGTAAGAATCACCTTCGGATAACCGGTATCAGCAATGACAGGAGGCTCGAAGAGAGTAGAAGGACGAGCGGCACATGATGGGACACGCCCGGGCTCTGGACGTCTGGCAGTTCACCTGGTGGCCTCATCGACGCCGGGCCATAATCTGGAAAGAGATCCCTACTGTGGTCTGGAAACAGATAAAAGTACGCTGTTCCAGGAGAATAGGACAATTATGCGGACATAACAAAAGGACCATTCTCTTTTTAGAATATAATTTCTAATTCATTCGCAAAAAGAAGAGCTATGGGGAAAAAGAAAAGTAGAACAAAAAGTAGAAAAGAATATGAGACTTCACTGGGAATGAGATATGAGATGTTATGCTTTTTTTAATCAGTCCTAGAATATATCGGTCATCAAACTGAGAACAATCGACATACATGCAATCATGGATCCCCAGATGACATTATAAATTTAACGTTTGCATAAATTAAAAATAATTTTTCAAAAAATATAAATACAAATGCTGGGAATTGTTTTATGTATTTTAAGAGTAATAAATAAATAAATAAATAAATATATATATATATCCATGAGAAATCGAAAAAATTCATTTCATATATAAGCAACTCAATTCCACTTTTATTTTGTATTTTTCTATTTTTTTAAATTAAATTATAATTAATTTATTATTCTTCATGAGGTCAATATATAAGCTCAATTAAGTTAAATGTTTAAAAACATTTAAAATCTTTTTAAGATTAGACATTATTCTCCGCAAAATGTGCCGTAAAAGTTGTAAAATTTAAGAACGGATAAAAGATTTTCAACGAATGCATGTATTTAATGAATCTAGTCAATGTAATTGCTCCTATTTTAATATGTCATAAAATTCATTTACGTGTCTCTAACAATAATATTTTTGTTATATAAATATATTATACAGCAAATTATTCGTTATGTAACGGAATAAATAAAAGATTGAATAAGAAAAAAATGCGAGCAGATGTTCACAAGCAAGTCTGATCAAACACGAAGAAAAATAATAGAAATTTTACTAAGGTTTTGCGACAATTTTATATTTATTACTTATTTATTTCGTAATATTTTATATTTATCTTTTTTTATAAAATTTAGATAAATACAGAATACTACAATACGATTGATACAAATACTAAAAGAAAAGTAGATACTTCAGCAGCATTGTTCTTTTCATGTATAAATCAAGCTGTAGACTTTTTTTGCGAATTTAGTTAACAAGTTTTTAAAAATTTAATCGATTAATTTATATGCAGCCAATTATAAACCGTTTTAAAATATTCGATACAAATTTCTTCGATATAATGTATTTTGCAATAGACCAACAAAATGGAAATAGACATTTAATCAATATGCAATAGTTGTAACGATTTTAAACCTGTCCATCAACTCCCTTTAAGTAATACGGATTCAAGTAATACGTACCAATTTTATCATTTTGTATTTATAGAAAGGAAATCTTTATTACTAAACTTCATGTTATTAATAAAATTGTCTTAATATAATACTTATAATATATGTTATTTATATATAAAATTAAACTTCTTATTAATAAATATATAGAATTTGTATATATATCCCCAGAAATCAAATTTTACTTTTTTATGAACCTGAATTCTGTAAAAATAATTTGGACAATATATTCTACCCAATAGTATTGGTTACGATATTGCATGTGACATAAATATAATCTTATATAATAAAGAAAGGTCGTGCGCTGCTGATAGCAAAGGAGCAAAGGGAGTTTATTCATCGGCCGAGAAGTAATATTCTTTTGCTCTGGTCAATGGGGTTAGCCGCAGGGCAGACGGCCATCGGAATACCGTCCGCACTTTGTATCACCGACCGCGAACACCACCACCGTCGACACCGCGTTTTGGACAAACTTCTTGGTTGTATTTTCACGTAACGTGGCCCGCACTACCATCGCGCCGTTTGCCAGCTGCGCAGCGCCCGGAACAAATAGTTGGTAGCGCTTGAGAATACGCGAAAATCGTCAAGCTCGGCGGCTCATTTCCTCAGTGGCCTCATTCTCGGCGCGACCAAATACATGCACGTACGGTAACAAGCGGATACGGAAGATAAATACGAGGAGTTGTTGCGGATAATGCGAAATGAGGGGGGACAAAGAGAGGAGAGAGTCAGGGAGAGAACCGTGAGTCCCCCTTCGCTAGTGAGCGTCCGGGAATTAAATTCGAGCGAACTCTCAGTTCTACTGGAATTTCTGCGATGTTCAACTCGCGCAAATCCCTTTTTAACGAGATAAAACCCTCGGCGATGAGGAGCGGCCAGGCCCCCGAGAACGCAGGAAGGGTAAATTCATTTGAGATTAAATACATCCGACGTCTGTTAAATCGGCTCTTATCAGCCGTTACCATCAAAGAAACGCCGGATGAAATGTTACTGGATTAATTGCGACGCCGCAGTAATTTGCAGATGTGTCTTGTGAGCTTTTTCATTTGTTATGTGGCGAGAAGAGGGATGAGACACGAGTGAGATACGCAGCCAAGGGCTGCTACGCGAAGCGCGTCATGATATATTGTGCTTCCGGTGTTGAGCTCGTACACTTAAAGTCCTTAAACTTTAATAAGGTTGTTTAAAAAAATTTTTATGTTCTAGTGCGCAAAAAAGTATAATTTTAAACGTGATTTTACAAAGAATTATAGCTTTCTTCTCTAATATAATTTGGTAAATCATATTGAATAAAAATAAAGAAAAGTGAAAAGTCTTGATAAATAAAATTGTATCAAGCATAAATTAAGCTTAAATAGATTAAATTATAATTTACTAATAAAAAAATAAATCTATATATTAGTTCCCAAAAAACATATAAACAAATTATCGGTAATTTTATAAATATCTATTATATAAAGTAGATTGAATAGTATGCAAGCGTCAAAAACTTCAGAAAAAGCTCCATTTTATCCGATTAAACTCACATCTCACCGACAGTAACTTTTATTGATTGTCCGAACTTTGATAAATGAATTGAAGTCGAATCAACATCGCCACCTGTGGCACTAATGTATAGTCAGTAATGTTATAGAAACGAATATATCAATGACGGTAGGCCATACGTCAGAATGTACGATTATTGCAGCGATAAAACTTCATGACCTCGATTTACCTTAATGACTTCCACCCACGGTATTATCGAATAATCTAGAATCTATTCCCTTGTAACAAGTTGCATTTATTAACAACAGTACTATCTGGATAAAACAAAACTTTTACTCGTTCCATTAGTTTCACTTTCAAACCGTTCGTTCATCAAAATTTTAAAACTAGGTCATATTGACGAAATTATTATTATAACATCTCTTTTGTGTGTGTGTGTGTGTGTGTGTATGTGTGTGTGTGTGTGTGTGTGCTTAACAAATATTAAACAATATAACATTTGTGAAAAATAAAACTCTCTGGAGTTTTAATATAAAAGAAATATATTGATCATAAATCACAATAATAGACATTCTAGACATTCTATTTCAGATATTAATTACCAATTAATAAATAAATAATTTCTTTAATTATTATTATTATCATCTGTCTATCTCAAACATTCTAATAGAGTTAGAATTTGAGTAAATTATTTTTTCCGCGAAAGATTTTTTCATTTTTTAGTCAGCAGACATTTAGAACGCGTTTAGAACGTTATTATCAAAATTTGTTCTCTGCAAAAAGTCTGATGTAACGACTTGAGGAAAATGGCCTTTTTTTGCTTTTATCCTAGCACTGGCAGATAGTCGTCCCAAATGCAGGGCGTTTCTCGAGAGTAGTTCATCGCGCCCCTTGGCTTGCCCGCCAGAAACGAACGTCGAAACCGCACGTCCGTTCGGAAAAAGTTATTCCCACCTACCAGTAAAATCCACTGTACGTGACTTTCCGCATGGTCGGCGACAGACGAGCCATTTTCCAACACTTTAACAACATCTTTACTGGCGCTTTAGTCCGTACATTCTCTTACCATTGATTATATTTCAGTGGCTTGGAAATTGCTCGAAGGTATTCGAACTTCTGATTACTGTTACAACGAACGTTAAAATCGTTCAGTCACTTATCGAAGATACGTCAATAACTCTTACCGATTGATTTATCTGATTTTACTGATTCATAACGTAACAAAAATTATCTGCTGTACAAGTTCAATATTAAGATGTCAGATCTAATAGACATTTATGAGTTGTTGTTACTTATAATGAGTATAACCTATATACATTATAAAATAACATAACAAAATTTATATAAAAAAGAAAATATGTAAATATTTAAGATATTAAAAAGTTTTATTTCTGTTTTGGTTTTTCAAATACTTTAACCGTTTTGGTTAAATGGCGTTTAAAATATTAAAATATTTAAAGCTGAAATCTTTAACAACTTTAAATATTTAGTATTTTAAATATACTCTGTTAAAATTAAAACATTTTTAAGTATTCAAAACATAAAAATAAAATAATTTAGTATCTTAAAATTGAACTCTTGTATTTTTAATGTACTTATTTAAATAGATTATTTTTGGTAAAAAAATATATTATAATCAAATTTTCTTAATTATTGTAGCTAAGCAAGTTTTTGTTCTCAACAGTTAAATGACTTATAAATCTCAATCATTCTCTATGTAATTTATCAAATA
This sequence comes from Monomorium pharaonis, assembly GCF_013373865.1. Taxonomy (NCBI): domain Eukaryota; kingdom Metazoa; phylum Arthropoda; class Insecta; order Hymenoptera; family Formicidae; genus Monomorium; species Monomorium pharaonis. Next base: position 23,284,000 of record NC_050472.1, on the reverse strand, counting down.
TATTATAACTATAATCGCACACAAGGCTAAATTCTTGAAGTCAATCGATTTTTAGAAAAGAGAAGAAAAAGATATAGAGCGAGAAAAAAATAACAGAGGAATTTGCCTCTCTCCATTTCCTCTTTTCCACTTCCTGATACCGGAGGCAGCAGACGGCCGCGGGTCAACGCAGCTCGTTTTTCATTAATTGAAAGTAAACTTCAGGAAGGCAGAGCTGGCCCGACGCTCGGGGGAATCTTTGAACAAAGTCATTCCAAGTGAGTTTTGAACTTGCATTCTGCCGCCAATCTCCGTCAGCTGGCTTGTATAATATAAGGATCTGTGAAGTGCTTGAAGTCGTTAACGCGCTAAGTTTACCTTTTGCGATAGAAATCGGAATCGATGAAAACACCGCGAGAAACGATCCGTGTAAACAGATTTAGACACTAAAACTTATATATGCTTAACTGTGACTATCATTGTTCGAAAAATACATCAAACTTTCGTAAAGTAGCAATCCTCTTCTGCATCCGTTTATCGATGCATGAAACATGATTGGATGCCTCGAGAAACACATCAACTATTATTGTGGTTGAAATTCGAAATCTGGGGATAGTAAACTTGTGAGCAGGATTTACACGAAAATGTTTCAAAGGACATCTTATAATCCCTTACAGCTTAACCCTAATCAATACAAGAGCATTTGTAGTGAAACACAACACGGGATATACGGATCATTTTGTACATACAGAGTTATGATAATATGATAAAATACTTTTGATAAAATACTTTATCAAAAGAAGACTAATAAATACTCAATATTTTGCAGTAAAAAGTTAATTGAACTCGGTAGATTTAGAATAAACAAATATTAGTCACTGATATGTTTTCTTTAAAATCAAACAAAAATTTTGTTAATAATTTAAATTTCCAGATATTTTATTTAGTGCAGATAGATTCGCAAAAAATTTCGTGTGATTATTGACTTTCGTTCAATGAGCTTAAGCAAACAGCCCGTTAATATATATTCTCACGTTCGATTTCACGACAGTGAAGGAATGACCGCAGAATCCTTCCCGGTCAATAAAAGGGGCCGAGTAACACGACGAAGTAATTCGCTCGCGGATAAAGTGGATCACCGAGCATTGCCAATTTAGTGGATTTCCTCTCTTAGGCTCTTTCTCCTCTCCCTCCCCTCCCTCGATCGTATAGCGTTGACGAGGTTTTAATTACGCTAATTACTCGAACGACATGGTGGTTCAGATGGAACGTGTATCGTCGTGGGAAATGCCTGGGCTCTACGCGGAGCGTTAAAATAGATATTTACTGACCTGGATTTCGCCATTCCTCGACCTCGTAGTCGTTAGGATGTAGTGATTTCTTGTTACTGTTTCTACCTAAAATGCATTACACAAAGGCGGTTTTACATTGGTGCTCTACGGTAGGCTGCTGCGAACGAGGAGTGGAAACGGATGGTTTTACTTAGGAATCGAGAAATAAATAAATGCCGGATTTCTCTCTCAGAGGCTTCGCTCGATCCTAAGTTAAAACGTTATTCTACCTAATTCGAGATCCACATTAGACACACTTCCAGCGGTTCAAGGTAACACTGCATTACCTTACCGCTCAATTTAGATCACGACGTATCTTTTTTTTTTATAGCTGCCCTATGTACTTATCATATATATAACAGATACAGACAAATTGAGGAATAATATCAATATAGAAGCTTTAATTACCATTCTTGTGCGCTGATGTTACATCGTATGGCTGCTGTGTCGTCGTTGTTGTCGACGGAGCTGGGATTTCTGCGTTAAGGTAAACAAGTGATATATTTTAACATTAAACTCGCGCGAGAGAATGCATAAGATTGCACTCAGGCTGATAAATGTAAACGATATTGAAGATGGACATAAATATGTTAAGTATCATTACAGCGTAGAAGTTTGAGATTTCACGATTACTCTTTACGAATCCGCGATGCTGAGACACGTTGGAGCGGTCTACAATTGTTTTCGTGTGGCTCGGTGGTTAAACTAAACAAAACTTCTCTTTCTACTCTACTATTAGCGTTGTCAAGAAAACACATTTCGAAGTTTCACCATGAAACCTCACAAACTTTCGAATCTTATTATGTTTATCTACTCTTGCTTTTGTACGTTATTCAAAATTGAGATTTTCGCAAACTGCAATTGCTACATCAATTTTGTGTTTAGTAATAATATAAAATCCTCGATAAGACTGCGCTTTCGACAATTGCAATATATCTGATAATTATGTTCGATACAAATTTAATGAGCAATTACGATTAATGCCCGTAAGAGAAGTATACTCAATCTCGTCTATTGCTCGTTAACGGCGAGAGCTCAAATATCTTTAAGTAACTGACTATTGGAAACCAATTATTTCACCATTAGCGTCCAGACGTCGACTTCGAATAATCGATCCTAAATACACCACAACGTGATATCACTTTGCTCGATACTTTTTAATGCGCGACACTAAACGATTTCATGGTGCGGGGATATATCTTTATTGAATTTTACTTTATTTTTACTGTTATCGCGCATCAGATATATATCAGTAACCATATTATTGTCGTCGTATGACTTACCATCTAGCTTGATGACACCGTCCGTCCCGCCAAGAGAATTTTGTGCAATGCATTTATACGAACCAAAATCTTTCGGGCCAACGTTCCTTATTTTTAGTATCATGTACCTGTTGTAACCACTGTCGGTGGCTACCGCCTCGTACTTGTCGCCTGAAACAGAATTGCCTGTGCAAATAAAACCAGGTTCTTCGGCTTCTATTTAAAATAAAATAGTAAAATTAAAATAATAATAAAAAGAGAGATTTTAATTATATATAAGTGTTACTTTTAATTATGCAGCATTAACATTTTTCATACCGGTTTGTTCAAATGGTCTTTTATTTAGATTCTAATAAAAAATTGTATTCATAAAAATACTATTTTATGATTTATACAGTTTATAAATAAAGAAAGGGAGACTATAATATTCAAAAGTTTAGCAATGATAAATGGAACGATTCATTCAGATTCATTCAGATTCTTAAAATTACCAGAGACTATCATGTCGCCGCGTTCGGTTGTCCAGTAATTTATTGAATTTGGATAAGCTTCTGTGTGACACTCAAGAACAACGTCTTGTCCAATATATGCTCCTTCCAATTGATTTGGTATAGAGAGCATGGGTGGAACTGTAAAATAGGAATAATATTCATCATGAATTATGTATATATACTTTCCAGTATAGCTAGGAACGATGGAACGCAATGAATAAATTTGCATTAATATATAAGACAAAAGTAATTATGGGGTGAAGGGGGGAGAGGTACGTAAAAATATTTCAAGTTCAAACTGATTATAATAACTGAATTAACTAACATATTTGTACAGCCTTATATACGTTTTTTACATAATTGTGTATTGCGCATGTTTGTAATGCAAGATAATGTTACAAGTAATAAAAAAAAAACATTACTTTATTTGAGATTAGGTTAATCTAGTAATCTAAAGCTTGTTAAATTACAATCGAGAATCATTAAAATGTATAGAACGCTTGTATAAATATACTTTTCAAATACCTTTTCCTCTCTAAGTTACTAGCCGTTTTTTGATATCCAAAAATTCAGTGAAACCTTACAAAAATACATGGTCAACACGCAGTATTACATGTAGCTACACACACGCGCGCACACACACACCACACACACACACACACGCGCGCGCGCGCGCGCGGTCTTTTCATCTTTAGAGGATATCATACTTTAAACATAGTGTCCAAAAATAAACGATTGCATGTCGTTGCATGCAATATAGAGTGCACGCTGGCTTCATCAAAAAATTTTCTACTAGAAAAAAAAATTGCAAAAAGAGATTCTTCTTTTCTGCGTACTTACTCTTTTGTTTCGGAAAAATGTTTCTCTATCAATTAGTTGCAAACTGCCAATTTATAAGTATTATAAGTATTGCTGTATGATTTGTTATTAAAAAAAAGTAAATTATATATAGTCTACAAATTTCTAATAAAAGATAAATATGTTTTATATTATCTGATTGAATTCCCTTACAAGTAAAATTCTCGTTAAATGATCAATCACGTAAGAAATTCATATCTTTTTATTAGAGTAATTTATTATTTTGTTAGTCAGGTTTTATATAGTTTTATATAGTTTGTTATAAGTACACAGAAAAAAAGTAATATATCCAATAAGATATATAAGATATACTCTGCTGCCAACTACAGAGATACTCAATACAATAATATATGCTATTGCAGTACCTGCATTGTACTTGCATTGTACACTCAACATTGTACTTGCATTAACAGTAAATATTATTGTATTTAGTATTTTATGTAGTTGGCAGGTCGCAATTGTGTATGTTATTGGCTATATTATTTTTTTTCTGTGTAAGTAACTTTATTTTACAAAAACATTGATATTGCTGTTTCGTAAATGCGTGAGTATTCTTTTTTGATCGATATTGATATTTCAATATATGGGTAAAGTCGCGTGTCATAGTTTCATCTTTTACGGACGGACATAAATCGCGATTTACTGGTACAGAGTGCACTTTCAACAAAGTTACACAGGATAGTTTTTTTTCTATCCCTTTTTTTAACCATTTGCAGAGCTATCAATAAAACTGTTGACGATTAACGAGATTACAATTTCATAATATTCAATACATAATTAAAAAATATAATTTGTGCTTTCGGAACTTTTTATTGACGCTGACACGTCTAAAAATTTGATTTGCAAGACTGTAACATTTAATATTTAATAAAAAGCTCTAATCTAACGAAAGAATATATTATTTTTATACATGTCTGAGTCACTATTGACAATTAATATTAGCTTTATATTTTAATTTATGTAAAAATAAATTCTAAAAAAAATTACTTTTCTTTATAATTAACTATCGCTGGAGTAAACTTAATCTTTATATAAATTGCACTATAATTGTGCACAATCCACGATAATAAGGGCATCTATGACGTGCTAAAGATAAAGTCGCTGAAGAAGTTGTTAGGCGATATATTTCTGTGATACACGACCGGTATTAATTCACGCCACGAGTTAGTAATACTCGTGCGTTTATCATGCACCACGCACCGTCAGCAAGTCAACATCCGGGAGAATATAGTACAATATGCCATATAATATCGTCGAAAAATCCAAAGAAAAAATACTACGCCACGTGGGCCACGTGTAAGTGGTAAAATAGTTGACCCTCGTAGGAAATCGCTGTTCAAAGCTTAAATTTTTCAGATAATTATTAATATTTGTGCTTGCCTGTAGGAAGAAAGAATCATAGAACCGAGAAACTAATGTGCCAGAAAAGGTGCAGAGAGGCGTTTCGCACTCAAAAACTAAGTAGAATCTGGAAATTGTCGTTAGATAGGCGACGGGGTTAAAATGGCTGCGCGGGGAGGAACGGACGTATATCGACCATATCTGGGTCAAATAGCCGCCCATAAATCGGTGGCTAAATGAGACGTTGAAAACTGACTTAATGCATGGTGCATCGCATGAGAATGTTTCTACGGATGAAGAATGCTTCACTCTTCATCGAATCGTAACGATATTCGTCAAATATGATCAGTTAGCTCATCCTGTTTCTACATAAATAAATGTATTTATCTTTATAATTATCGATATTCCCTCTCAAATGTTCACAATGCGATGTAAAATACTACAATTTAAATTATATATTAACGCGTGACTCAAATTTGCGTTACAAATTTTCTGCCTTGTAATTGTTTGGCGCAAACGAATACTACATGTAATATATGTAATCAATGTTCAAAAAATATAAATTTTTAATCTAAGAAAAAACAAATCTCAAAAATATCTCTAATTAATAAATAGTATATCATAAACTGTTTTTCGAGTCTATACACATACAGAATAGAACGTAAAATATTACAAGGTATTTATAATACTACAAGGGTTGTTGGAAATTATAACCAACATGCAGTTGGCGTAACGTCGAGAGATTAATAAAAACTAGTTCACGAGCAACGATATTAGCGTAGTTCATATATCAAAGAAAAGTAGTGGCTTTATTTCATTTCTAACGTTTATGAACTACGTCGAGTTCATTAAAAGTATAATATATCCGACATCGTGCTTTACTGCTTCCAGCGACCAGCATTTACCAAGTTACGCGCGCCTCGCAATCGGGGAGGCATGATAAAAACGAGTTTCTCTCCATCATCCTTTCTTATCATCTTTTCTTGTACAGAAAAATACGCCAGTATCCATACGCGACAATAGTCGCTCCTTCCCAAGTTTTATCCTGTTCTTATCATAATACCAAAGTGCATAGTATTACGATGACATCGTAGTTTTCGCTAATGGCATATAGATACACGAAGGAATCAATAATGTCAGCGCCAAATCCAGTATTCAATAGTATAATATTGATGCAAAATCAATATAATCCTCACCGAATAAATCTCTAAAAATATGTGTATCCGATATTGAGATTTACATTGTAAATATAGTAAAATAAATAGAATCACGCGTGGCTTATATACACATATGTATGTGTGTATACATACGATATATATTTATGAGCTTAGGTAGAACTGTTTTTCACAAATTAATTAATTTTAAAGAGTTTATTATTATTAATAAGTTAAGAGAAAATATTATTTTAATTTTAATTTAAAAAATGTTCATAATTACGCATGTAGTTTATTTAAGTTTAATACATCAAAAAGTATTATAAAAATATACAACATTTAAAGTATGTATCAATCACAAACATTTTAATTTATGTTTGATCCAACACGATCCTGTGAAGTTTCGATTGGCTCAGTTTCGAGATACTCACGCTGGAAAATAATTCCCACAAACTTTTTCAATCAGAGAAATCAATATTAAAATCGCTGCCTTTGCGAACTATTGGTTTTATCTGAATTCGTTAGGTTAATGGGCATGGATGGGCTCGGATCCATCGCTTTACGAATATTTTGAAATGTTTCTTCGATCGGTATTTATAAATAAATACTAAATTATATAGAAAATTTTCCGATATTATATCGTTCTTTTTTTTAATTAGAAATTGTCGTGCGTGACTTTTGATTTTATTAACTGCATCCATTATTCATATTACGTTTATATGTACTAAATTTCAAGGAATGTTTATGCGCGTGATGGAAATTCTTTGATAACGTGGGAAAATTAGTAACTTACATTGCACACGTAGCGAGACGCGTTTGCTCACCGATGGCGGAACGCCGTTTGAAGCTATGCATAAATAAGCCCCCATGTGAAGACGGCTTATCTTCACGATATGCAGCACTTCGCCATCCACGACATTCACTGGAACATAAAATGTTCACATATATTAGTATGTAAACTGCGAAAGCTTTAGGGGGAAATGCGTTTAATATATCCTTTCAATATTTTAGATTTTTATTACGAACATAAAATGTTTGCAAATACATTTCTATATAAAAATATAGATTGTAAATTCTGCTATGAAATCTCTATAAGCAATTAATTAATAATCAAATTTTGAATTAAATGCTACTTTTTAATTAAAACGTGTTCTGCGTAAATAGCAGATCGCTGAAAAATCCTCATATCGTATTCTGCACAAAGTAATTATTGTATAACGTGTAATACAATTTGGCAAGCGTGGCTCGCAGTTGTAATTCTTCTCACGAATTAATAAGCGTAGCGTGTCATGATAATATCAGAATTATTCCGAAATGTATAGATATCGATAATGTCGACAAAGAAGACAGCATTCATCGGAGCGCGTAGGCCGTTGAAAGCGCGCGATGCGCATATGCGTCGAAACTTTTATTGCATGTTGTGTGACAAAGAGCACTTTGCGCCTTGCCGGAGAGCTATTTGCATCTACGCTGCATTCATTTCTGGTATGTTTGATATGACTGGCGCAGATGGCATAAAGCAGATAGCAGATAGATTAAACTCTACAAAGGCAAATTACGCCAGTAGGTCGTTACGAGAGCTGCTTAAACATTAAAGACAGTCGTGTACGGATAATCGCATTATTACCACCGATTCTGTTTGATGTAAATCTTATTGTTAGTGGCAATAATATTCAATACGTGAAAGCAAAACACGAGTGTAAATTCGATATTATTGGACAATAAATATTCAGACTGTTTGAAGTCAAATAATTGTTCTAATCGACAGAAAAATTGGGTCTGTTAACTTACTTATTATTTATTAGAACAATTGTTCGTCATTTTTTTTATTATTGTATAAAAAAGTTAATAGATTATTTTATTTTAACATTTGAGAAGTTGATAAGATTCTGATTAGTCTCGTAATGCCTGTCATAAACGATAATGCCGTACGTACATTACAGCTTGACGTATTATTTATCCTCATTTCGAGAGCGGTTACACAAATAACGCGTTGCGTGTGTGCGTATCGAACCAGAGCGGTGTGAAGCAGATTGTCATATTAGCAGAGAAACTGCTGTATTTGATGGAATGATCTATCGTGCTATCTCGTTGTCGCTGTTGCCTTAATAGATTGCACATGGCATACATGTTTTACCTGGATATAGAAATCACGTATTCAACGAATATTTCGCGTATTTTGATATTGCATCGATCGGATTATTTTTCACCATAAATATTATGCGAGTAATATGGCGCCATACGTTACATAATTTTAAATATAGAATTATTATTCGTATAATATGTAACAATTTGAAAAAATTAAAATATAAATTAAAAATTAAATTTAATTAATATAATTAATTTTACAATTTTAATGAAATGTTTTCAAGCTCCTATTGTTCACACTATACATCTTCGTCAGTACATCGCTTATATTTAAAATAATTAATAAAAGAAAGTGTGCTTTTTCTCGTTGCCATTCCGTTTAAACTGACATTTCAAGAAAAAATGCAAAAGAAATAACATATATCGCGATGGAAAACGCATTTCTTCAACTTTTTCTTGCAATAAGGTTGAAAGCATCGTGAGACGTGAGAAACTTTACGTCCATTTGACCGAACTGTATAGGAGCAATAAGGTGTTATAAAAATACACAAGATACCACATGTTCTGCGTAATGCTCTTAAACATATCATGCACTTTTAATCCACGTTTCTAAGAATATTTTACGCTTTTTCCTTTACATAATTTCACCATGATTTAATTAGCTTATTTCATATACATAAAATGTCATATAAAATACGCGCACTCACTATTATAGCGTTGTTATTATTATTAATGATTATTTATGCGTTTCTACGCGTTTTAATTACAAAATTTGCGCCAAACAAAAAATAAAAATTTATTAAATTTCGCCGTACAGCACAGCTGAAGATTTCGCTGCTGAAAGGGAACGCAACACACATATATATATATATATATATATATATGTGATGTGCAGCGATGAAAGCGGTGAAAGGGATAAAGTTGTTACCCGGCTAGCAGTGGGATGCGAGAGAGTGCTGAATCCTTGGTAGCCACCCCGTGCTACAAGCTGCGCGGCAAACCTATCTATTGTTCCATAAACAATGCAGAGTGCCGAGAGATTCTACTCGGCGGGTCGCACTTTCAGGGGGTTTTAATCAAGTAGTCCCGCAGGCCTTGTGTCGGAACTACTCGCTTACCGGTTTAGCGGAAACCTTTAAAACTTTCGGCTTAATGGGAAACCGCAATATGGCCGGGTGGAATTTCACGGCGGACGCGCCGCGGCAAGCGTGAACAAAAGAGAACGCGGACAATTATTATTTTCGGACATGCCTAAATTTTATCGTTTCCCCTGGTGCGATCGAAATGACTCAATTTAACTGCGGCGATCTCATTATTTCACGGTAGGGCGACGACCGATGCCAGTTAAGATTAGACTATACGCTATTATCATATCGCGTGAGCTCCCGTCATGTCATATTACATTATGAATAACGCCATTAATGGAGTTACCATCGGCTTGTGATTTTCTTCTAATTGTTTTTATACCTTTCAATCTATTTATAGATTTTTGCATTTTTCGTATTCCTCTCTGTACATGTTATGTATATTTGTGAGTGTTTTCAATTTCGTATTATTTATTTGCTTGTACAACATAAAGAAAATGATACGTTCAAAATGTTTAGATTGTCAAAAATATACAAAAGAAATTACAAACATCCTTTATCGCTAATAAGTATAAATTATTTGTCTAACATTCGTATAAGAGAGATAGAGAGAGAGATAGAGAGATAGAGAGGGGAGGGGGAGCGTCTGTCGCGTACAGATATGTACATATTACGTGAATATTACGTTCACATATTAAAGTTATAGACATGTACTTGATGTACGTGTCTATAATACTACGTGATATTGCCTGCGTCGACCTAGAAAGATCAGCGTTCTAGCTGTAACGTTATTAAACTTCAGCAAAATTGGCTCCCAATCATCGGACTTGATAAAGTTTCGCGTTGCGCGCGTACCGGCGAAAATGTTTCGAAATTTTCACGGGACATTACGCGTCTGCAAATGACGTCGGAATCTTTCGGGCCGCTCATCTGCCGTCGTTTTAAACTGCGGGCGAATGTGCGTAGAGTGGCGGCGCGCGCACGAAAGTACGTCGAAATAAATTAGCGTCCATTCACGTCGATGCCGGGGCGTGCTTTGCATAACGTTTCCCGCGGCGTATTCTCGGCGGCGTTAAAAAAATAAGCGAACAGCTTACACGAAGACGAAGTGGAGGGTTGGCCACCTATTTGGGAATTAGTACGTGATGTATTCCGGCCCATAAGCGAAAGATGGGTCGCAGATATTTCATCCCGTTCCCTTTTCTTCGTAGCCTTAAGTGCCCTTTTTCGCGTTATAACCGTGAGATAACCCGGGTACATTCATTCCCAAGCGAAATCCTCGGCCAACGATTATTGCTGCTAATGTATCCGCGAATGTTAGACGTAAGTGATTCTCATGTATTTATTGCACCAGCCGCGAAAATGTTTTACACAGACGCGTTAACAGTGACATATTATGACATATAAGAGTAATTGTATGAATTATATAAAATATTGAAAAGAAAATAGAATGCTCGATACTTTTATCCTTCAAATCTACGTCTGTCAATATTCAGTAAAATAATTAAAGTAAAATATATTTTTTATCTTATTTAAGTCGCGTTTTTTTTCTGTAAAAAATAAAAAAAATGCACTTCATTTAAATACCTGGAATTTCCAATACACAAAGCACGAACACTAGAATAGCTCACATGTAACAATCTACATGCACATACATGTGGTATATGCAAGAGCTACAAATATTTGGTCACATTTTCTAGTAACTATTTGTACAAGCTTTATGGTTGTAAAAAGATATAAATGTTCACAGACAAATTACATGAATAGTTACGATAAACGCGTACGATGAGAAATGAAATAAAATGAAATGAAATCGTTTGTTACTACGGTACGGACTTCAGGGAACATCAACGATCGATTGTCATGGACGCTTGACGTCACGAGGCTTGAAAGACAAATTACGTTTGCAGTGCAGCATTGCGTAAAGCGGATGAAAGACGGGGCTATTATATTCCAGTTTCCAGCGAGAAATTTCTCAGATAATATTGACTCCATGCTGAACGCTGACTTTACCAGCGGTTTGGAAGGCACAAAGGAACCTCAAACGGTAACGAGAAAACGTAACGTGCCTCTTCACCGCAAGCATTGGCGCACCACCAGACATCGGGGCCGGTTCGATACCAGTTCGAGCCGTTCCGTGTAGGTGTGGTTCTCCTTGGTGTAGAACCGGGTGAGCGATGGGCGTGTGTGAGCGCGAAATGAGTGCGAGAGTATAGCCGACTTTGCGCCGTGCTTTATACCCGATGCACATCGACTCCTATTCTCCTGTACGTTCGTCTCCCTGGCACAGCGGCGGGAAGCTCAGCTCGTTGTCGGTTTCGATTTTCCAGTCGCGTCGCGTTATGTCGGCCTCGCGTCGACAAGCCGTGGTCGCATTAACGTGGGAGGTCTTGCCAGGACTCGTGAGAGTATCGGTGACGGAAATACTCGTGGTGTATGTGTCTCCTCGCTTTCCACCTATCTACCTTCGCTTCTTGGTAGATATAAACAGGTGGACGGGGAGAAGGTGTACGCACACATTCATGACTTTATATGTATGTACATTTAACGGTCGGTGAACAGTATATATGTGCAAGAATTCGTGTGTACACACATAATCACGGGCGCGCGGCTACACTGATCCACGATAATCGTGTAGGTGTGTACGATCGAGTGGATGGTTTGCTCGATATGTACACGTCTGTTACACATACGCGCCTGAACGAGTTTAGAGTCGTTCCCCGTATCAAGGGAGAGATAGAGGGAGAAGGACCGGGTCTATCTACCCTACCTGACTAGTACTGATGGGAAATGGAGAAACGCGTACGGACACGATGGACAGGTAGCGACTCGTACCAGGCGGACTCGTACATCTCGAAAAGGTGGACGAAACCAATCGCGTTTCCCGGGCACGAAGCGCGCGAAACGGCATCACGAAACGAGTGTCGACGTATACGCGTTTCCATAACTATGGAGGCAAGGTGAATTTTCGTTCGTGCGCGCAGCTGAACGTCCGGTATCGGAGTTGCTGGACGCGGAATATCCCCTACTCTTCCGGCCGCTGCATCCCCAGGACCAATTCGCCCTCAGCTACGGTGTCCGTGAACGTCGCTGAATTGCAGCGCGTTATCGCTCTTATGAACGATCGTATTAAAGGCACGAGCGGCGGCGCGACGATTCGTTTCCGCCGCCTTCGCCGTTTATTTGCCCCTCATGGCCTTCCCCCGGCACCCGCCGCCGCTCTAATTTCCCGCCCGCGCCTTCCTTTTATCTTTTCCCTCGTGTTCTCGCCATCGCCCTTCCGCACGATCAGTTCCGGTACCTGTCCGCCAGAGGTAAATCTCCCTTGTACCTGCAGGTGCCTCGCACCACCACCATCACCACTACTACTATCACGTCCAACGACGGCGCCACCTCGGCGCGCGATAGTTTTGCTAAATTCGATTTGCTTTCTCATCTCTCTCAGCCATTCTTTTTCGGTTACTCGCCCCGAGGTGGGCGAAAAGGGCAGACTGCGCGCGGATAGGGTATATACCCTATCCTTCGGAGCGAGAAGAGGCAAGAAAAGCCGACAACCATCTATACTTTCTTGGAGGGTTGGTAGGTGTCTGGAGGCTATCAGGCGGGAAGTAATAGCGTTAGCCCGTCCCTCGTGCCCCAGAGGCCAACACATCAGTTAGTAACGCGGTCGAACGGCTCGAACGCGGGCCATATTCACCACCACGATATTTCGTCCAATTACGCGGATAATCTGACGCATCTCTCAAATGACGAATCACCGGCTCGCCAGAAAGCTCCTCTGCACATCCATTGATATCGATCATGTATCGGGATGTACGATAACTTTATAGATCCGTAATTGTAGACAGAATAACAGTTTAAAAAAGTATAACGGAATAAATAAATAATTTAATTTTATGAAAACTTTTTCTAGTCTTAATATCTAATTTACAATAATCTAAAATATAGCATAAAAATTGATTAAAACATTTCTGGTTTTATTTGAGAAAGAGTACTTTAATTTGTAATCCTAGAAAATTATTTAAAAAATCGCGAAATTGTTCGTGAAAGGCTAATAAAAATATCAACAGTTTGGAAAGCTTTCAATGAAAGCTTACAACACGATAGCTTGCTTTTATTTTTCCCTGCAAGATCAAATATTGAATTTTTAAAGAAAAAATAAAAGAATTAGAAACAATATAAGTGGATATCTTCGGAAAGAAATACTTTATGTAAATGGATGTGTAATGGCTCGATATAAATAAAAATATTCATAGCTTCTAAAAGGTGTTAAACTCTTTAACGCTCATGTGCTACGCGCGAACATAAAAGTTTATTTCCTCTTTACACAGTAATGTTAGGAAATGTCATTTCATAACTTCAGCTATCGTTTTAAGTTTTATTCAATGTACATTTTCAAGGCAATAAATATTTGTTAAGAGTGCATTATGTTAATTTAAAATAATACGTATAATTATCGTGACATTTATGTCGTTGACGATTTTTCCTTTTCTGCATTATTGGATTTTTCTAGCATTTATATTCAATGTCTATCTTCCATTTACGATAAGATTAGGTGGCAAATGCATTACATTATAATGGCTTGAACAACACGAAAAGAGATGGAATTTTTTGCGATAGTACTCGCAATTTACGTTTGTGTGTTAATAAATGATACTTAAATAGCACAGGCTTTTACCAATACTAATAGAATAGCAAATACTATTACTCACGAAATAAATTTGTTTGCAAATTAAAGTAATTAAACATTTTAAAAACTAAAAAAATTCAATAATAATATCAAAATAATGTTACGTTTATATTATATCTTATCTTCTCTACAATTAAAAGTAGATTTTCAATTTAAAATATAACTTATATTTTCTTCTTCTATACTTTCCTTCTAAATATTAGATTAATTTGTGTTTAGCTTTACTTTGCATAAATGCATTTTAATACATTATATTTCAATAATAATAATAATATATCTGCAAAAAACTTTTAAATAACAACGTCAAATTTGATGCAATTGCGGCATGTTCAAGAGTAAAAATAAAAATATTTAAAAAGAAAATTACACTTTATGATTTTCTATTGCAAGAATTCTTGAAATTGTTATTTTAAATATCGTTTGTCTTATTTAGAATTAAATCTAAATAAGAAAGGTAATAAATAGAGAATGATGCAAACAGAAAAAAATAAAATAAATTATATATCTTTTTAAACATTTAATTTTGTCTTAATTCGATGTTAATGCAAGTACTTTCCACTTATTCGTTATATTGGTTCGCAATCATTCTCGCAATCATCACTTTGGCAACGGATAATGAGTATATCACACTACGTAATCGACTATTTTTCCATATCAGAACGCGCGACATCCATATTTATCAGTATCAGTTTATACGGCCGGCTTAGTATAGAGTAGTGGTTTACGATCTGACGATCCTCTGAGCGTCGGCACTCGGCGTATGCCTGGAAGGCAATGAAAATTTAAATTAGTGCGCAGAAATTAAATCCGACCTTTATCCTTTATTGAGGGAACCCTCTAGAATCTATAGACGGTTTGACATCTCGCCTTCCCGTACATTTCCATCCCGACCGACAGACTGGCTTGTACTTTTTGGTCTCGTCATAATTAGTAATTAAGAGGGTAATTAGCATCGATCGAGTCGGATTCAAGGAAGTAGACATGTTCTTATGTCGTATGGTTATTTTCATGTTGATTTTGGAACGACAAGGATGCCACAGCTGCACTATTATCGATCCATTATTTATATCAAAGTTTAATAATTGTCAACCTTAACGTAATAAATATTATACATAATTTAATAAATACTGTACTTACTTTCACCAAAATTCATTTTCATCATTCAATTTTAATCTAAATCTATATAAATAAAAATGTAAATGTTTGTTCCTCATCTAAGATCTCCGTAAGTTTTTCACCGATTGCTTTGAAATTTTGACACAACGTTGCATTCGTAACCGGGAGTGTTCTTATGGGGTTTGATTTTGGATATACCGGTGTTTCAAAAATGATGGCCATAATTTAAGTGTAAAAAATAGTTTTTCATTAATATTGTTGAAATTTTGACACATTGAAACGAGGAGAGACCGGGAGAGACGGGGAGAGACGGGTAGAGACGGGGAGAGACGGGGAGAGACCGGGAGAGACGAGGAGAGACGGGTAGAGATGGGGAGAGACGGGGAAAGACAGGGAGAAACGGGGAGACCGGGAGAGACCAGGAGAGACGGAGAGAGACCGGGAGTGACAGGGAGAGACCGAGAGAGACCGTGAGAGACGGGGAGAGACCGGGAGAGACAGGGAGAGACGGGTAGAGACGGGGAGAGACGGGGAGAGACGGGGAGAGACCGGGAGAGACGAGGAGAGACGGGTAGAGATGGGGAGAGACGGGGAGAGACCGGGAGAGACAGGGAGAGACCGGGAGAGACGGAGAGAGACCGGCAGATAAATGCTTATTCAAAAATAAAATAAAAAGAGCAACAGTAAAGCAAGGCTCTTGAAAGTTAAACAACAAAAGCAAAGAAAATTTGAAAAAAACGTAGCATAAGAATAGAGACCCACAGCAACGCGTGACAGGGCATAGCTAGTTGGAAATAATGTCTTATAAGAGATATATTTTAAATCATCTTTTATAAGATTACTGTACTATAATGTACATAATACATGAACATTCGGCTATAAATGTTTACTATGTTCTTATATGTGCACAATAAAAAAGTTGTTAAAAAATAAAATAAGACCAAATAATGTCCTGAAAACTTCAACGTAAAAGAAATAAAAGCACGGCGATATGTCGTGTAGAAATTAAATCTATCGTATCAATAACATATCGGTATCTTTATGTATCGATCCGAACTCCGAACTAGCTGTGAACTGCAACTGTACTTTTGGACACATTACAGTACAGTTTGGCAATATGCAGTGGTTATACCGCGCGCCTGAATAATTGCGTTCTGGCCACGGCTTACTCGACCGAATTTTGATGTTGGACTACGAGAGGAATAATTAATCGTTAAAGCACAGCATCCGTTAGTGGGATGGATGATACGGCTTACAGATGTAGTTGTGTGTATTTTCTCATGCAAATCATATTATTTATAGAATAACAAGAAAAACATAAAGAAGGATTATATGTAAAAATAAATTTAATAATAATTTAATGATAATTGTCAAAGATAATAATAATTGCCAAATGTAATACATTCAATATCAGATAATTTATAAATTATATCATATTTCGCGTTAAATATAATATATTTAATTATTCTCTGTAAATCACAATCAGTGAAAACTTGACAAAATCAGTGGAAATACATTGACTTTCAGTGATATACTTATAATCATTTACTAATTATCAATCAGTGAAATAAATACATTGATCTTTCAATGACTATACACTAATTCTAAAGTGAAAATTACTGAAAGACAGTAAATATTCACTGATTATCATAGTTATAAGTATGCCACTGCGAATCAGTGAATATCCACTGATTATGCTTTAGAGAGTTGTAATATTATCTGTAAGCTAATAGCTAACGTAGTTTTTATTTTCAAAAGTATTATTATGTTTATCATTGTTTTATATATATATCTACATGAAAAATTGTTTATAGTAAAAATTATTATGGTAAATAGTAGGCGCGGACCAAAGAAGTAATTATGAAAATTTTTATTAGGTTTTTCATTAAATTACCACAGTATTTACACTATGGTATAATTTACTAAAATTACACTTATGCTATAATTTTCTAAAACTTTTTCTTATAATCCGTAGCTATTACTATACGTAGTAACTATACATAGTTTTTACTATAAAATTTTTTCCGTGTAAAAATTAATATTATCATATTTAAATATATATATTATATTATTATATAGATAAAATTATTAGATTTTAAGTAAATATCGCTTTTAGTAAGTTAAAATTTCAGCTTTGTTAAAATATTCCAATTAAATATTAGATTTTTATGTTAAATAAAATTAAAGATAATGTCATCCTAAATTTCAAGTTTAGTACCTAGCAGTAAAATTAGATATTTCAGTTATATAGTCGTTAATCACAAATATAACCTTGTGATTAATTCGTAATATGTTTAAACGAAAATACCAATCTAGGAATAACCAATCTAGGGACAATTTAACATCATTTATCATTTGTATGCAATATGTATTATCGACTGGCATATCTCTCAACGGCTATGGAAGTTATAACTATCATATCCGGTGTTAAGCTCCAAATATCATTGTCCCTACATGATTGTCTATTCGTGAAAATGGTGAATTAATTGTGACTCACCACTCTCGCCATTATAATTTATGTTCTGGCCATCCTCCCGTCGCCACATGACGTAAGGCTCCGGATATCCGGTCGCTTTGCATGTCAACGTCACATTGGAAGCTTCGCGGACCACCATGTCGGTACTAGTCTCTTTAGTAATAATCGACGGTGGTACTGTAACACAAATGTTAAAAAAATTTTACTTTTATGTCGTATTTATGTAAATTTAAATTCTTTACAACAATATACACATTTGTTAAATAACGTTAATGTGTTAACAAAAATATAATCTTCTGGAATATCATAATGTATAAATGTTAAATAATACAAGATAGATGCATTTGAAAAGATTTGTACATCAAACATTACTTACCTACAACTTGTACGTAACCTTGACGACTCTTCATTGGATCCGTATTCACCTGACACATGTACCATCCACGATCAACTTCTTGAACATTCTTTATATGAAGATACCATGAACGGTGATCATTGTATGATAACGTGATTCGCTGATTCTGAGTAATTACATTCTGATGAATCGACAGTATAGTTTGTGTGTCGACACGCACCCATGCCACCTAAAACAAATGGTAGAAACATGTTTCTCTTAAACTCTTGAATCTTATACTTCAGCTTTGTCTGCCTAATTATCGAAGCATCGTTCAATTGAACAGTAAATAAACATTTATTTAATTGCAAATTAAATAAATCTAATTGTATTTTAAATTAGAAAAATGTGTATTTATTTTAAAAAATTTCTCTTTCTTTTAAAAAATGATTTATATGTCATTTAATGTTAGAATAAATTTAGCTTTACAGTGTTTTTTATATAGGATTTTGAGGTACAGACAATGTACTACTTAATAAAAAATATTATATTTGTTTCTTTCTTTTATTTAAAGCCAATATAATCGAGAAAGTAAGGAAGTACTCTCCATTCTTTACATATATCTCGAGAAACTGACAGAGGCTTAGAACTACTCACTTTTCTTCTCACTACCGCCTGTCTCTCACACACTTTCGTCGTTGAATTTTCGATACGGGCAAGAGGGTTTCTTGAGCATGCAAAACATGCCCGAAGTCTCGCGAATTCTACAGCAGTATAATTTCCACCGCAAGCGCAACTCAAGTATGTTTCGTGTTTCCAGTAGTACGACTGGAGAGTATCGCTCGTAGAAAAGATCAGCTCACTCGCGAATATTTTAGCTCCCAGTATATGTACTCTTATGTATTTATACATGTACATGTGAGACTACGCTACATGTTAGAAATATGCGTAGACATGTAAACACATACTCATACGTTTATACCGAACCATGTTTCGTAGTATTCGTTACAATATTGCTTTAATAACTCATCTTGACATAACTCTTGACGCATTCTCATCGACGTAACGGATGAAAGTTTACCTCAAACTTGACATTGTTTCGAAACAAAGGAACAACAGAAAAACGGGAAATTAAATTGTACTCAAATAGAAAATAATATGAGTAATAATTTAAGTTTAAAACTAAATTTAACAAATTTAAATTTAAATTAATTTAGAAATTCATACGCTCTGAAATAAAAAGTTTTGTAAGTAAAATTAAATATTACTTTCACTTTTAAAGTTAAAAAAAGAAAAACACATAAAGTTTTACATTAAAAATTTATAGATATACATTTATAAAAAATTTATTTTTTTATCCAGAATGTCAATAATTTAAAAGTTAGCATCTGCTTATTATTATGTAGATTAAAACTTACATTGTCATATTATAAACAATTAAAAAAAATATATATGTAATATCTGTATATATTTTTTTTGATATAAAAACTTACAAATTAAAAATTTTTCAGCTGTAATATACAAAAAAGCATTTGACACTATTCACAAAAAAGACTTCCGATTAAAATGATGGATAGTAGAATTAAAATACCATTGGAAGAAAATTTTTGAATGCAAAATATGCTTTCTCTTTGGAATGCGCAGCGAATACCGAGTGTACGAAAGCTCGTCGAACGACGAGAACATAAATCTTTCATCTCTCATTAAATTTTCAAAAGACGGGTGGCGGATACCTTGCAGATTATATTACATGTACCGAGGCACATTTCTGAAATGCGCTTAAAGGAAACATATGAATTTAATTTACTCACTTAATAAGATGTACTAAAATCCATGACGAGTAGAGTTAGCTGGCGATACAAAATAATTTATAAAATTGTACTTAATTCTAATTGTCAGCACGGGAAAAAAGAAACGTGTTATTAACTTACGTCGGGCTGCATTATTTCTGACAAGTGTTGTCGCTACTCGGCAAAATAAATTGTATCCTATTGTTATGACATCTCAATTAACTAAAGGAAAATGAAGCAATTATGCGAGGTCTTTGATAACGACACGTAAACTAGGACCGTCCAATTCGCAGTCTACGAACCATAAACGCCGTAGGGATTTCAGTAGATGCTATCTTCATTTAATTTGTGCAAGTACTTCTTGGACGGAGATGCAAGAAAAGTTCGAATCTTGCTTAATAGCAATTTGCCATGTTGAAAACGTTTTCCATAAGCTCATCTATAATTCGCGTCACATTATTCAAAATAGTTTTATTTATAATTAGATTGATAGTCTTTCTTCCGTTCTATATTTACTCCTATCTATGTTCATTTTACACAATGTGAATTGGGTAAAAAATTGTAATTTAGAAGATAATGCTTGTAGAGTCTTATATTTTTTATTATGGTAGAATATAGATACGTGACCTCAATTTTTCTAAATGTTTCGATCGATGGCTCGAATTCGCCTCGAGAAAAACGTGAATAATTATATACGATAACGGTATTCCATATGAAATCCGACACAGTGGAACAGAAACGGAGAACAAATTTCATTTCGAGCATGTCACCTTATAATATCAAAGGTTATGCTATTAATCTTTCCAAACTCGGTTTTAATCGATAGATTTAACGCCGATAATTCGAGTAGCTGTGCTCTATATGACATTTGACATATATACAATAGTAATAAAGACAGTTTAATTTAAAGTACCTTATAATGTCGTAGGTTATCCACCACGCAAGCCAATAGGGCATCACGTCCCACACTTACTGTCACGTTTTGGATTTCCTCGGCAAATCGGGGCAATTCGGACTCTGCAACAACAATGTAGATGTTTTAGAACACAACAAATAAAATAAATTAATTATTAAGATAATATAACAATTAGAACTAAATACGCACTTATTTTTTAACATCCTTTTTAACAATCCTTTTCCATTTTTTCAATATTTAACGTTATTACATTTAACGAAACATATACAGTAGTAAACTCAGATGTTTAGAGTATTTGCAAGAAATATCCACATAGAGGAAAGCCAATTTAAGATCCCTAAGTTGCAAAGACCATTTAACCTAACTAATTGTAAGTCTGATTAGTAATTTGTTGTCTTTTTAGAAATCCTCGTCTAATAGTAGGTAAAGATAGAAAATAGTGTAAACCAGAGAGTCAGCATAGCCCTGATTACATTAATAAAACCGGCATCTATTTATCATAATTTGTTATATTACTTTTGTCTCGGCTTACGCGCATTAATTTTTCTCTAAAACAGACTATATAGCGTAAATTAATTAAAAAATAAGCTCCTACTATTTGGTTGCACTTTTTATGCGTTGAAACTGCTCGGAAAGGATTAATACTCATTGTCGAATAATTGTGAGATGAAATAATTATAAAGAATCCAATATGACATTATTAAAATAAATGAATAACAATTTTCCTCTTTTTAAGTTTCAAATTATTTTTCATAAAGTTGAAATTATATTATATTATAATTATTATTATTTTATAAAATAAATCAGTCTTTGACAATTTTTAAAGCATGTATAATTTAAAATTTTGCTGCAAAAGATACTTGCATAAAAATGATTTGTACTAATCATGACATATTATTTTAGTCATGTCACGTAATTTCATTGAGAAAAATCAAAAAATAGAAAAATGTTTAAGTTTTCAAATTTAAAAGATAAAATATGTAATATCGACGATTATTCGCTTTGGCATCACTCATGTTAATAAATGTTCCTTTCTGCCGCGTGCCATGCATCTGATCAAGATAAACCTGTCGCGAGCTAAGTACTTGATTAATCACTTCGACTATTATTCACTTACAAACGTTTGATGCTGGCACGCCTGCACGCATGTCTAGACAATGCATAGTCTGATCTGATTGCAGAGTTATTATCGTTAAAGCAGTGTAACACAAGTTCAAGATTCAGGCCGGTCTCCCTTAAAAGCTTTTACCTTTGTTAATGTCTTTACGACGTTTCCGAGCATCTGAATTATTTATGGGTACAAAGAACTCGCGGAGAACGGGAAACAGAAAGATGGAAGAAAGGAAGCAGGATGGAGTGGAAAATATCGTTGAGCGAAGAGAGCAAAAGACAGTACAGAGAAGCAAAGCTTCGAGATAAGTTTGAGTTACTTTTAGGTCTTTTAAGCGCGACAGCTCGGATACAGGACAGTGTTAATTATGCCCCCAAGTGCTTTATTATAAAACACTTCGCAGTGTTAATTGTCGCGCCTACGACGCCACGGCGAGGAATGAAAAAAAAGGGAATAAGGCGCTTGAAGCAACTTGAAATTCATTGCGATGATAAAATGTCAGAGTAAATGGTTTTGTAGGTCTAACTTTCCCAAAGAGTTGAGACGGGAGTTTCATTTTTTTATATTGTACATCGAGAAAATGAGACTAGAAACTTTTTATGTGGCCTAAAATTCTTAAGTACAATCTTCTACAATCATTATTGAAAAATGCAGATGCATTCCATGTTTAAGTAAATTTCTCGGATTATGTTTTACTTATTTATTTGAGGCTACTTAAAGGCCCCTTTCTGCATAAATGCGCTCGTTGTCTCAACTTGATTGGTAATACAGTGCGCAGTATGCTAAATTTTGTGCATCAACGAGACATGCCATTGTCATAATGGCCGTCACAGTATTAATGTACGTCAACGTGTTAATGATAATGGGAGTGAGAATCGAGTGAAACTGCTGGAATTCGCAAGCACGTCCTCAGAAAGTCGTTATCAAACTGATTAACAAGCTTTGATTAAGGTAAGCCAATGTGTCGGTATGGCACGGAGTGCTTAATAACATGACTCAGCTCCGCTCAGAAAGACACAATACATTACATACTAGATATACCGTGAATTTCGTGCATAACAGTCCGCAGTTAATGAATATGAATTTCTGCCGTCGCGCGTACCTGCGAACAGTTTTGGAATAGGTATTTAACGTGAGCGCTCGTAGTCGCGTATTATCTAAACGGAGATAACAATAACTGTAAAATGTGCAGGGGCGATTTACTATATTGTCTGATCTTAAAATACTTGTCACTCTAATCGCTCTATAAACTTGAAGTACGAAACGTTTACTGAAGCAAATTGCCAAACACATTTAGCTCGCTACGAATTACATGAGATTAAATTTAAACATTTTAAGTCTGTGTTTTTAAGAACAGAGAACTGCTGAACTATTGGTAAGTGTTATAGAATTCGGAATCAGTGACAACTGCAAACAAACAGAACGTCAGTTTTAATCTGCGACGTTTACATCTCATCTCGTTCGACATTATCGTACATACCGCTAGGGAAATCGCGTCTTTGTATTTCAAGAGTTCTGACACAAAGACGGCCTTATTTTCTCGTTAAAGAACGATTTAACGAGAAACGAAATTAAGGGTCACGCTTCTTACCTCAGAAGCAACCGCCCCTGCGTCTGTCTATCTACGTTTCTACGGCGCACTTCGGTGTTTTCTTAGCACACTTCATCACCTTTAACTGTGCCGGAAACCGCAATAGCGTTTGGCGGCAGACTTCGGTGCCAAAGGTGATTCAATGGTTTCTCATTAAGTTTCTGCTTCACTTTGTCTATGCCTTTGCTTTTTGTTACCATATTGCTGCCGCTTATGCAATTGATTACTTCTTCCGGCGATTAGGAACAAATCACAGACTGTAGAATTCTTTCACATTTTACTCACATTCTGTCAAAAATAAATTATAAATATTAAACAGCTCTTTCTTGCATTGCACAAAAAACCAAAAACCAAAAAACAATCACTGAAACGTTAACAAAAATGCTTCTATTATATAAACATATATTCTAAAAAAAAACCCGTGTATATAAGTTTAATAAATGCAAACGGTGGAAAGACTCAAAATTAAACACAGTTACGCACGAAAATTAACATTATATAATGTTGCGCCCTGATTTGCGTTTGTTATTTCTATTATATTTTTATTATTCCGTAGCATATCGTACAGCTCGATGTACAGAGTATAAAACGAATATTCCGTTATATATACGTTATACCGCGGTTCTATCATGGGATACGATTGCGCGGATAGCTACGGTAACTTTTATTGTGCAAACTATCATAAATTCCTGCGAAATTTCATTTCCAAACTGCGCCGCGCTTTTCGGCTGTTGGCTGTATCTGCATTTTGCAGCGTATTGCGAGTGCACCAAGCGAATCGGGTAAGACTATTTCGTCGAGGCATATGAGAAGAAGTTAAGTTGGACCGGCCATTTCCGCTAGGTATTTCGATCAAGCAAGATCTTACGCGAGATAACATTGCCGATTGTTCTATGCGCTATTGCAGACATTTATCAGGGGATGAAGGGAAAGGGGAGGAGTTTTCCCTCGTCCGTTGAAAACGCGCGACATTCGAGAACCGGTTAAAGCTGCATGACGTCCATACAAACCTACTTGGTGAAGAGCTCTTCAATCGAGAATAATAAACTTTTACTGCAAACTATTTCAATGAAACGTTGAATGTAGGTTTTCAGCGACGAGAGACACGACGGTAGAACGGTATTATAACTATCTTTGGTTTGATCGCAATCTCATCACGATGGAATAATGTAGTAGTCATCAAAACAATCATTAAAATATATATTATTTTAGAGTAAGATTTATATATATATATATATATATATATATATATATATACAGAAAAAACAATTATGATTAAATTAACAAGTTATATTTGGTTAAGCAAATTTTGATAGAAATGGATAGAATTCCTATCTGGTTGTTAGATAAAATATTTGTGCAACCAGAACATTTAGATATGATGAAACTAAAAGGATTTATTTAACACTTTCCGCTTAAATATATCAAACTTTGAATAAATAACAATACCACCATTAGATAATCGTAGGAAATATAACATTTTCAAAAATAAAAGCAAAGATGAGAGAATATTTCAACAGTTTATAGTTATGTATAAAAATTAAATCAGAAAATTGATAATTCAATTCCTCTACGAATTTTGATTCGTTCTTTTTCGAAACAGACAATATACTGGTTGAATCTATCAAACTTTTAATTAATGTAATCAAACTTCTTTCCATCAGTGTAGCTCTACTTAGAATACAGTCATTAAATTTGTCTGAATATTCTAATAAAAATTATGGATCAATTGTATTTCATCAAAGACAGTCAAAATGTTATAACTACATTTTACATTAATTAAATCCATTTTTTCTTTATATAACTGTATAAGATATCCCTTATTTTATCCGCTTTATAAATTATATAAATTAAGCTGTATTAAAAAAAATCATATATAAAATATTACACTACTAGAAAGCAAAGATAATCAAAGACATAATTTCATAAATCTGTCAAATAGAATTATTTCAGCGACAACTAGTGTATACTTCAAATAGAGCAAAAAACAATAAGCAACTAACCAAACTACAAAATTTTACAGCCGCTGAATAATTCTGCGTCGGAAGTCACGTGATTATTCTTGTCGCACAAACGATCGGTTTAAGCGGCTCGTGAAATTGTAACTCAAGACCATAAATTTGCACTAATCAATTTACACGCTTTGACAAGTCTTTTAGATAAGAAAATCTTCACCGATCAAATAGTTCGAACATGAAACTCGTAAGGATTTACCTGAAATGAAGTTAGAGTTTATTGGTTTACTGAAGTAAACGCGAAAGGACTTGTGAGAAACGTGCTCAATAATCTGTGCCACGAGATTATCCGAGTGCTGGCATCGTTTCTTTCGACGTGCTTCTACCTTCGCAGCTTCGCGCGGAAATCACGATGGAATTTTAACAAGTTGCAGCCCGTGCTCGGGTAGCTCGCTCGGAAAACGCACAAAGACTTATGAAAGTCATGAGTTTCCTCTCAGAGCAAGCATTGTTGTTCTTCCGGCTCTTTCCATGACAAGTATTATGTACCAAGCGGTAAACACGACGTGAACATTCCTATATTAAATACAGAGATCGCTAAAGATCTTGTGAACCCAGATTGCTTTAACAAACTCACGCTCGAAAAATCAAGATAGGAAATAATTACTGTTTAATCATCAATACGGAGTTATATCGTAGAATTTCAGAGTTCTTTAGATTTCTTTGCTCTCTCTCGGATAATAAACTCTCTTTTCTCTGACATTTGTAAGCTAAAGTACCGACTGTAATTACAACATTTCAAAAGAGAGGATGAAAATTGTCTAAACAAAGAGGAGATAAAGAGAGTGGTGTACATAAGAAGAAAAACAACGTCATTAAATTTTGCCATCATATCTTTTAGCATGAAACCTAATGAAGGAGTGGAGAAAAATTCGCGTTAAAGTATTAAAAAATTCTATAAATTAAGGGATTCTATATCTCATTTCTATTTATCGCGTAAAGTTTCAGATATCTCTATTTCAACGGCCTACTATTAGTCATTTTCTTGCAAATTCTACATTCTTGCAGTAAGCAGTCTCGGTTTCGAAGTCGTCATATTTCAGGATTTAATCCCACGGAAAATATATTAACACTGCAACGTCAAGCGATAAATCAGGCAATAAAGGAAAGCTCGACGAAGCAGGGAGGTCGGATAAAAAGAAAATAACAGGGCAGAGAAAGTGATCTTCATTATTTTTAAAAGCACTCTAGAGGCACGGCTGGGAACCACTAAGGGTGCCACGTGACATATATATATATATATATATATATATATATATATATATATATATATGTATACGTAGAACTACCCCTCGGAAGCATTGCGGAAGGGGTGACTCTGGCGAAAAATATACTCGGCCAATATTTCTAATATTCCCGCTCCGATCCTGCCATCTCTGGCGCGCGTGCAGATTCACTTTGTGCTTAAAGAACAAAAAAAAAATAGGGGAGAAAAAAGAGAAAAAGAAAGAAAGAGAGAGAACGACCATTCGCGATGTAGACGACGACCGAAGCTGGAAAGTTTTGCATGAAATTAACGTAGGAAAAATTACTGCTATTACCGGCGGTCTCGTACGTGCGCGGTAAGTCGGACGTAAGTAGTACGAGCGAGACAGTGGTAAGACCAGTGGTAAGACTGTGGTAGAGTGGTCGAGATGGTCGACCAGGCTATAATTACAAGTGTGGCCCTGACTAATTCAATTTTCCCCATCTGGTAGCGATTTGTAGGCGAAATAACTGCGGAGAACGGGCGACACGCTGGATAATAGCCGCAGGAAGTGTCGTCTGGTACGGAAGCAGGTAGTTGAGTAAGAGAAAAGACGAAGGGGATGGGAGCGCGTATCGCGGCGTACGAGTAACGCAGTCGGCTGAGTAAATAAAGTCCCGTTTAAATGTAATATCTCGTTGAATTGTGCCTCGGGGCCGCCGCCGCCGTCGCCGCCGCCGCTGCCGTCGTCGTCGTCGCCTCCACCACCGTCGCCGAAATCCGATATGCACACACTTGGCAGGTCGATACAGCGCCGGTTACTTAACGTTTACTAACTATTCACCACTCGTAGCATGTCCTCTCTCCCCCCGCATCTCGTTTGCGCGCGTATTTCCCTCGCCTTTCCAGGCCACCGTTGGAAATTTCGACAGACGGAATATCGGGCCGCATGCGCGCGGTAGAAATGCGTGAGAGAAACGTCGTTCGCCGCGATACGACGATAAAGAAACGGGCTCACAGATCTCACGCGTCTCTCCTACGGTTCGTCACTCGTCGTACTTTATTCGTCGTGCTCCAGCTCTTCTCTCGCCTCCCAAGCGCGTCTCCCGATGACACCGTGCCTGCCTCGTGCATATTCCGCGGCAACATGAAGCCGCGAGCTACGACGAAGGAAATTATTTTATTTCGCACTTCAGAATATCACCCCGCGGACTCATTCATATTCATGCCCGCGCCTGAGCACTTCGTCTCCGAAATGTGCCAGTAGTCGTGCCGGTTAGTTTAAGATTCAAGCACGGTCTTCTTATACTCGGTCTAACTCTGTCCCTTATTCCCTTATCACCTTTGATTTTGTCTCTTAACGAGGACAAATATTACTTGCAATACGGTATGCCTGGTTCGCGGTTTTAAAGTTATTCAAGTTTTTGCGCATTCTATATAACGACACAACATATATGCCATTATAATATAATGACGTAATATATATTAAGAGATACACCGAGAAAAAGATATTTAATTCATTTGCAGAATATAAATTTATTTCACCGAAATAAATCTTTATTTAGATACGACAAAATAAAATTTTATTCCTAATCAATAAATCACTTAATAATAAAAATGTAGAGCTATATTTTACAGAAATATATATTTCGTTATCAAAATCAAATATCCTTATAACCAATAAATATTGACGGAAACGTCGTAAGTAACATTTGTTTGCTGACTATTTCGATTTTTTCTTCAATGTAGATTTGTATTATTTTTATAAATTTATGATATTAAAATAAACTCACATTCGCATCGTTACAATACGATTGCGATAATATATAACAGTCCTCATTGACATACACTGAGAGAAAAATGTCGAAGTATTGAGAACCAAATATTTCTTATGACGTTCTCTTCGATATCTATTTGTTATAAAAAAATTATTTGTAAAAACAAAATACACATTTCTATAAAATGCATCTCATTTTTCTTGTTAATTGGTTTATTTCTTAGGAATAAAATTTTTCGAGTAAAATATACACATTTCCCATAAAAAACTTTTAAGTATTTTTCTCTAATAGTTTATTTAAATAAGGTAAATTAAATGTTTTATTTCTAACAAATAAATTATTTATTTGTATACACACTGGATGTTATCTCTTTAAATAAGGTATAGTTTACAGAAATATATTTTTGAAGTATATTTCATTGAATATTTCACAGAAATGTATATTTTGTTTTCACAAATAAATTTTTTTATAACAAGTAAATATCGAAGAAAATGTCACAAAAAAAATTTGGTTCTCAATACTTCTATACATTTTCCTCTCAGTGTAAAATAATTATGTAACAGATTAATGGTGTGCTAATAGTTCGAATTCGAATCTGAAAGGTTTGAATTAGAATAGTTTGAGAATTTCAAATTAACGATAATTCGATTTCGAATCAATCGCCTATTTTGATTGTTTCATTTATATTGTTATATGTTTCAGTAAATTTACGCGTCTCTAATCTTGTATCAGCGCGTAACTAACGCACTAATTGTTTATTGATTCCCAAAACCTTTTTATCATTTCTAATTCTAATTCATATAAACTGTTTTAAAATTTAAAATATATAAGCTATTCAATTTGTATACACAATAGACAATCGTTTTGATAAATTTCTTTCAACATTTCATAGCTTTGTGTTATAATTTTATAGAGTTTAGAATAAAGTTAAAGATTGCTTCATTATATTTTCTTAATAAAATGCATAAAAGAATTATCACTTCGCACCTCTAATTAATATTCACACATTTGCTCAATATAATCGGCTTAAAATAAAGTGTTTGTGTAGCTCTCTTTAATATTAAACTACGAAACATGCTCAATAAAAGATTCCATTTTAAGGATTGAATATGCTATTGATATTAATCTTATTTAATCTTACAAAAGTATTAATCTTACTTTCAATAATTAAAATTATGTAGTCTGCATAAACATTTACATTTAGAATTTATCAATATTAATAATTACGTTGCTGATAGATAGAAATTGCATCCGTTAGCTTTTGTTTATTCTCCAGCATATATCGTCATTCGTATGCACATCAGCGAGATGACAATCGGTTCATTTCCACAAATTACAGCCGGATCTTATTCAGCTCTTATTCACAGCGCGAGGTCTAGTTACGAATCTGATTGTCTCACGACGAGTAAACTTCTCTCCAAATAATGCCATCTCCTTGGTTTATCTAAACAACCCCAACTTCCCACATTGCCCGCTTAACGCAGGCGACTCGGTTGATTAGGGTGCAAACGAACCGTAAACATTAAATTATTCATCATCCGTCCTACAGTCGAGACAGTTAATTAACAGTCTAACTGGTGCCTGATTAGTTCGTTATTAATGCGATATGATTAAAACTTTTTTAGGTCATGCACTGTGTAAAGTGAATTCGCTTCACTTCGGTTGAAATCCGATAATGGCAGTTACACAAAATTATCTCAGTCTGTGTCCTCGTTATCACATACATAAAAACATGTGAATGTTTAAATGAAATGTTATAAAATTCTAATAATTAATTATAACCTTACGTTGAAAGAAACAAAAATTAGAGTCTAAATAATATGTGTAGACTCTGCATTTCACAAATTCACAGTTCGTGCATGGATGTACATGCATTACTATCATACTGCTACTTCTATTGCAAATTGCAACAGTGATCGCATAACATCTATATTAAAAATCTCACGAGAAATCTACGTAGGCGAAACATCGCGCAAATTAACGTCGCAAAGAAACATCGGAGTTCTAGGTAGAACTCCGTAAGAGTTGTCGTTCCTTTTCCCGGGGAATTGGTCAGATCGTAAGATTTCCCGAGTGCCCATGTTACCGATTAGTCTCAGCGCCACGACGCGACGGCGAGATCGCGTTTCGGGCGAAGGGGGAATTCTCTTCGTCGCGGAAACAGGTGGAGCGGGAAATCGGATAGGAAGAAGGGAAGGAAGAAAGGAAGGAAGGAAGGAAGGAAGGAAGGAAGGAAGGAAGGAAGGAAGGAAGGAAGGAAGGAAGGAAGGAAAGATGGAAGGCAGGAAGGAAACGTCGAACGCGCGCGTACGGGCGCGGTAGCGATAGACTTCTCTCGAGGAACGGGAGGGATTGCGGGGACAGCAAGGGGGTGGCAAGTCGAGCGGCAGCACGTCACCATTGTGACGAATGATTCGCGCGTGTTCCATGGAAGACCAATGTTGCGTCTCGCAGCGTGTTCTGCTATCTTCTATCCCGCCGCGAAAGCCGGCACCCGGCTTCAGAATCACGAGTGTCGGCGATATCGATCGTCGCGGAACAAGCAAAATAGAAGGGGACGTAGGACCGGGAGGCCGGGGAGGGGCATTTAGAGAGAGCTACTGCATACCGAAACTTCTCTCTGCACGGAGGTTCCATCGCGGATTTTCGCGAACAAAAAAAGCGGGCTAGAATCCTGGACGAGAAAGACGAGGATGTGAAGAACCGAGAGCGGGCGAAATGGGTGGGCGAAGGGGTAGATAAGTGAGATGTGGCGGAGCTGGGTGAGATTTCATCCGACTTTAGTGATGCAGCTGATATATTTTTATCTGACGTCGGGATTTGACGACTGCTCGTCCCTACTCGGATGCTTTCTATGATATTGATCGGTAAGACATATGCAAATGGTTATTAAACTATGCCGAACAAAAATGGGAAAAATTCATTTTGATTCGCAGAATACTTCAAAAATTTATCACTGCCTATCATATGTAAAGATCTGTCTATTGAAAATTCATGTTTATCGAGGACAATGCATGTAGGGCATCGTAATACGTAAAAAGAGAATGTACTATAACCGCAATATTAACAAATCAAAAATGAGAAGTGAAAATCTGATATTTAATAACTTTCAGGTACTCTCATCGTTCACTCGACATTTGAACTATATTTGTAGAACAAGATCATGCACTTTTATTTTCGTAATTATTAATAAAAAATTCAATAATTGTAATGGAAGCCTGTACTTTCATTATTGAAACGGGTTACGTTTCTAAAAATGTAAAATTATTAATAGTAATTGACCTTTTTTTTTTAAATTCATCTATTTTTGTTTAAAAAGCACACGCAAAACCTTTTGTTAACCCAAATTTCAAAGTGCACAAAAATAATTAAAATAAAGCTAAATAAATAAATAGTATTAATATTGTGCTATACAGGATTTTATAAATATATTCACTAATACTGCGCGAGCGATAATAAAAATCTATAAATAATTTTAGTGTACTAATTGATTATTTTTTGAGAACCTTTTTGTTATAGTATTTTGGTTCGGAAATTTCGGCCACATGCCTTGTATATACCACATTTTAGTTTTATGCGTTAAACCTTAGTGTAATCGTGACTAAAACAGAGCTAACACACCGTTTTCTAGTTAGCTCTGTATAATCCGGTCACGTTTTACATACACGATAACAGAAAATTGCTTTGCTCTAAATGATTATACATATGTTACTCATTAATACGCAATAATACGAAACAAATAAAACGAAAAAATGCTTGTAAAATTAAAACGACACCGCAAATATCGCTTTTTATTGCACCACCAACGTGTGACGTACGCTATCCATCGAGCAATATGCGGCTTGTTGCCTGCATTATGCAGCCATTTGACAAAAAATAACTTGGCATTCACCGTTTCGTAATGATCGATAGATGACACAAAAAACGGGCGGCATAAAAATCTATTGCTAGGCGACGGCATTCGCGCGTGTATGTGCTACGGGGAAAGGATTATTTTCAATAGAGATTATACATATAAAACAATCTGCGCGTTCGATACGGCGATAAGCCCACCGCGGGTTTATCGTCGCGGTGTAATATCGAAAAGAGCTCGAGATTGTTGGTGCGAGAAAGAATCGAATCGTGTGGCGCAGAGGAGAGGGAAAGTTATTTTACAAGCAAGCGAATATGCCGAGGCGCGAAATGGGCCATTTCACGAGGTGCCCGCGACCCCACGTACGACATACACACACACGCACGCCCGCGCGTGTGCGTTTCGTACACGTGCAGCGACCGTTAACGTAACGCGAAAGCGCTGGTGTTTCGTAGTTTATTTTGGCCTTTAACGCAAACAACAAGGACGATAATGCTCGTTCCCGGTTGACACTTGCAACGCACAGCCACGCGAGTCCGATTTTCAACATCGAGCATTTCCGCAACATCCCGCGGGATCTAGCGGCTTTTGTTAGTGATTTCCTGCTGGATT
The DNA here is from genome assembly GCF_013373865.1 of Monomorium pharaonis. Classification (NCBI taxonomy): domain Eukaryota; kingdom Metazoa; phylum Arthropoda; class Insecta; order Hymenoptera; family Formicidae; genus Monomorium; species Monomorium pharaonis. The sequence continues at coordinate 23,250,943 of NC_050472.1, read as the reverse complement.
GCGTTCGTCAACGTATGGTCACTCACTATTATTGTAACTGTTCGATAATGATGCATCCTACATACCGTGATGATGACCCGGTGTCTGTCCTAGTAATAGATTCCTCGCTTGCCGCCCTGTAACAGGAGAATGCAAGAAACTTTAGAGGATCTCAAAAGATTGATAAAAATTTAAGAGTAATAGTAGTTGAAGAATGATTTTACTTCGTCGTTTATTAATTTCCATAAAAGTCCCTCAAAACTCGTAAACTTTTTACTAAAATATCGGAAAATACTCGTGTATTCAATTGATTTTTCAGATATCAATCGAAGTAAATTAATTTTTGCAAGCCTCGAATGTTTGTACGAGGTTGTCATAACAACGATGGATCAACAACGAAACAGTATCAGAAATCGTAGAGCGTGCCAAAGTGCAACATATCGAAAATCCGATTAGATCAAAAACGTTCGAATCAGTTTAATCGAAATCCATTAAATCGAATCCGTGATTTCGAGTACACTATTATTCGCGAACTCGATTAACGGACGAATACTCCAGTACTAGAGAATACATACTCTACGCTAACAGCACTCCGTTGAACTCAGATCTGTTTTAAAATATTTATTTGTAAAGTCGAGAAATACAATTAAATTTTCTCTTACATTCTCTCTCTACAAAATAACGCAAAACTACAAAAATATCACAAAGTTATAAGATTTTCCTATTTCCATCATTTCTTATACAAATAATCTTATACATATAAGTTCGATAATTTTGAACTTATTGTTAAACGCAAACTTAATCGTGGTATCTGAATGTATAATTTAATTTTCGTTGATTTTTTATACTATGTATATGATAAATAGATTCGAAAAAATTAATACTCAATCTAGAAAAATTGATAGCACCCATATCACTGTGAATGGTCACACTGGCAAGTTGAAACAATATTAGCGATATTTTGTCCACGACATATCGTTTTGAAACAGTTCCATAGATTTATATGCGAGATGGTGCACATAAAGCACGTATAAAGCACCAAGTGACAAGTGACATGCGATGAACACGGGCATATGTCGCTAGGAACATCGTTTACGCTGTTCACAAGTGACGCGCGTCACTTTGAAACTATGAGACTTATGAGAAATTTATCTGCTCTTATCACACATCAAACATGACGATCATAAGACTGCGTTAAGCTATTATTAATATATTATACAAAATACATTTTATTTATATAAAAGAATTTACGAATGCAATAAAAAATTTAAAATAATTTAAATGTAATGAATTTAATAATAATTTAATAAAAAATTATATAATAATGTTGATTAAAATTTATAGAAATACAGATTTTTCGCAGTCGATGAAAAGCACTTAACGGTCCATTGGTTATTCTGATGAAGTAGTCTCAAAAAAAAAAAAATTAATAAAGCACAAAATTTGTTGATCAGGGATAAAAGTCATGAAACTCTCGCCATTCGATCGTTTCTCTATAATCGCTCGCAGCGCAATGTAAAGATAGTAGAATGTCGAATAACTGTGGCGGCGACTCGAGCCCAGTTCTAACGAGTGTAAAATTACAGCGAGTTGTTTTAAAATACCTCGGGGTGCATTTTATACAATTAAAAATAAATTTCTCTCTACATAAAACACAAGTGCATCATAACTTATAGTCAAATTAAAGCAAACATTTTAAACTTATTGATAAAATAGACATATTTAATTATTTTGCAGCCAACAATTATTATACTAATTGATTTTTATATCAAATTATAATTTCTAATCTATTACGACAGTACTTTTCATGATTTATTTTTTTGGAAGAATCATTCTGAGCAAAGATAAAGATATAAAAAAAGTTTTGTTTTTGTTACTTTTTAAAAGTGACGTTTTATACTGAAAAAGATATATGTTTGTCAAAATATTTTCTGTTTACAATGTTTTGCATTTGTTACATTCATAGAACTAGCATCAGCATAAGAAACAAATGCGATAACGATTCTATTTAAAATTGTTTTTTACTCCCTTTGTTTAAAATATCTGGATCCGTTAGCATAAATTATATATTCTATCCCAAAGTAAATAGTTTATTTTAACTAATAAGAAAAAAAATATATAAAATACGCTACACTGTATGTTGTACATTTGCAATTTGGGTCAGTGCGTATGAATCGTCGCGAATTTTGTAGATCGCGTGATAACGTTATGATATTTTCCAGCAAATTCGAGGTGACGAAACTATCTAAACTTGGAGATTATGACAACCGTTTGTCGCGAGTTTAACGATGTTCAGTGACGGTGCTTCCCCAATAGTTATATAACTTCGTGCGTCTCATAAATGCGAGCCACGGAGCAACTTGAGGATAATTACATTCGCAGATGACAGAGAGTAAAATTACTTGCATTATGAGCACGAGAGTAGTAGATTACACGAGGGAAATGTAAATTTGTAAAAGCCAATATATACGCATGTTTTGTGTCCTTCGCGCACAAGTGAAAATTTGAAATTACAATTACGAGCACTACGAATAATTGCACGGCATGTTGCAATAAATTAATAGCGAACATAAATCTGTCGAAATGCTTCGTTTTGTTTAACTTTGACTGTGTACAAAAAAATTTATAACATTTATAAAATAATTTCACAATAAAAGCTCAATTGTAAAATAAATGTATTACTTGAGAATACTTTAATCGTAAAATATAGATATTTGTTCGAATCTATACGTGCCTTATTAAAATGCCACTTTACTTTTATAGTTTTGATACATGTATTTGGAAATACGTTAATAATTGCATATAAAATCTTTCCTGACTCAATATGTACTACAGAAAAATGCATTCTTTTATGCTTTACGATATTTTTGTTATAATTCTTTTCTTTTGTGATTCCATTGGGTTCTCAACTTTTTTGTTACATTCAAACTTGGATAACTGAATTCCATCCATTGACCACGACCGCTGTTCCATTCGAGCTTCGCTAACGGTGTACTACTAAGGAAGGTTTCATTGTTGGAGTTCGCATACGAGCCATTCTGCCGCGTTTTTCTCTCTCTCTTTCTCCTCTCTTTTTTCTTATTCGACACTGGTGCAGCTACGACTGTGCAATTGCGCAACTGCATTTTCTGCACTATGGCGCCGATGTTTCGAGCGGCGGCATTTATTTAGGACATAGCTTCTTCATGAAACTGCGATATCGCGTGCGTCCCTGGTAAGATTAATGGACCAATCTTGGGGCCGAGCGCGGTTACGCGCAATCAAGAGACAGCTTTTCGGAGCTTCAGTCTTTCATCGTGATAGCGACGTAGATACGTACATGCCAGCTAGCGGTGTGTTACGCCCGGCTTACGCAGTTCAGACTATTCAAGTCTTGCGGTATTTACTTTACGTTCCACCACGTAAGCTCTGTGAAACGTAACCTGCGCTTTACGTGGCAATGTAACACAGACACAGGATTGCACCATATGCAGAGTGAGTGAAAAAAGTGTAACCGTTGCGAGTAAGATGGAAACTTTTTATATACATAGTGACATCGTCGTTTCCATATTGCGTGAAGTTTGCGAGCAACGATCAGATGGATACAAATAATATTGCACGTCTTTTTATTTCATTAAAAAATGGAGAAAATAAAAACGCTGTAGACGGTTATCAAACGATGTAATATTTGTTACAGACGATCGAGTCACTAGGGAACGGAATCGATTTGTCTTTTCACGTGAAATCACATCGAAAGGTCAAACTGCCAGGAACTATTTATCAAGAAACCGGAATACCAGAAGGAACGCTAAAAAAAGGAGAAGGAAGTCGCAAGAAAGAATAATGAACCCGGTTGAAAAATCGACGCGCTCCACCAAATTATTGTTACTTTCTTCGCGTTACATTTTATTAGTTGCGTTTCTATAAAATATTGTCGTCCATCTACCTTCGTAAAATCGTATTTGTCGTATCGAATTTATTGTCAATAACCTTGTTATTTTTCCTATATTTCTGTAATGTGATTTAATTGGTAGGTAAAAGAGAAGGCTAAATATGTATAAACTATTATCGAGAATTTGTTATTGTAAGATTGATTGTAACAAGTGTACGTAGTATGAAATAAAGAAAATTCTCTATAAATAAAAAATCATTATTAGACTTACTAGAAATGTATACAATATTTTATTAAAAAGAATAGTTTGATTGATAATTTCTCCATTTAGATATAATCAATAGTTCCTCATTATTATTTAAATTAACAAAAAGTTATAAATAATTTAAAACATAAAATAATGAAATTTAAAGCTAGATCGCGTATGACCTTTGTATAACCAGCGGCATTATTTTGATGAGCATCAACTTGCAATATGCAATTGTAGATTACTTTTGATTGGAACCTTGGTTATTGTTTAAAATGCGTGTGACAGCAATGTTATGTATATGTATGACAATAATATTTCCGTACTCCTCGTGCATTTTCTCGAATATATCTCTACTGTTCCCGCTCGCGGAACACTGATTCTCCGAGCGAATAATGAAAGTCATGGTAAGTAACATAATTTTGTGCACATTGATTATTCACTTTGTCCCGCTCAATGATTCTCGACCGCATGTAAATCCCCGAAGGATCGTGTCTCCAAGCGACACTAGGAAGTTGCACGACGAAGTAAGATACGACGCCTAATACAGCTTTATACACCCAAAGGAGTGTTTTACCCAAGTTGGTTCGTTCCGGTCTGTCGCCACTTTTCCGATAGGCTCTTTAACTAATTCAAGCGGCGGGGCCGTAACAACTGAGATAAAATTCAACAGAGGATTAAAAAGGCAAAGGCCGGAGAGGCAAAATGCTCAACTCGCTCGCATATTAAATCGGTGAACATCTACCCCGTTAAAACTCCAATTAATTAATTAATTACAGACGGGGAATAAAACTTGAGAAATAAAAAATTGTTTCCTCCATAGTTAACGTTTCCAAACTGAAAGAATAAAGCAATTCTTCTTATTTTAAAAAGATGCTTCTGCTTACAATTATAAACTCAAAATAATCTTCGATAATTCTAGGCATCTTGAAGTACCGCTAATTGCACCTCGCATTCAGCTTTTAAAATTAATTAATATCTTCTTCAGTTATCGGAAAATACGTCAAAGTCGCGCCGGTTCGCAATGACTACAAAGATATACGAAATCTCGAGAGGTTAAGGATATTACGGAAATCTGCAGAGGAATAAATTTAATTTTACACTCAACCATGTTAATCCTTTTCTCTTTATACACTGCCTGGATCTTCCTTCCAGATTGGGGGAGAAGAGGTGCGAGTTGTGCGAATGGAACTAACGCGAGTGGAGGGTGGCCAGGGAGGTGAAGAGGTGCAACGGGGTCAAGAAAACGGTACATTGCAGTGGAAAGAGAAAGGATAAGAGATCTACAGGAATAAAAGGCACTAACTCCGAGGTACCGACAGATTGAAAAACTAGGTAAAATTGGATCTCAGAGCTGTCTCCATCCTCGGAAGCGCAGAAGTGGCAATCGCGCGGCAAATTAAGCGGGGCCATCGTAAAGGAGCGAAAATGGTTATGCTCTGTCCTAAACTTATCCCGCCCTTTCTTCTCTCCTTTTTTTCCAACTTTTTGTGTCCCCATTAAATAATAGATGAATCAAAGTAATGCCTTTCTCCGTAGCGCACGGAGCATAGTTCGGGTTAGGAGCAAGTTTCTAAAGCCTCTCACAATCTTCCTACAATCCCGTAGTCATAGAATTTACAAGGTATCGACTTAGTACATTAAAGACTTCATCTCGTATCTACGAATTTTGATCTAGTGAAGGAATACTCATATGTTATTTAACGTAAAGGCATAATTTATACATATAAAAGAAGATAAGCACTTTTTTTGATAATGAGTTGTCTATTTAAATGTAAAATAATATTGTAAAAAATATAAAATAAAAAATGCATTGTTAAACAAAATAGTTCATATAATAATCATTGTTAAATAAATATATATATGTATAAAAACCATAAAATTTCTTGCTGATTTTTCATAATAATAATAATATAATATTTATTAATAATAACTTTATAAACTGTGCGTCAGTTTACAAAATTTTGAATGCAATATGAAATTAGTACAGAGCATACCAATTGCACGCAATATGCGGGGCAGTAGTAGAAATGCTGATTCCCTACCCGAGTGATAATTGTAATATTAGAGTGTAAATATACAGTTAAATGGGTGATTAGCCTATACAAGTAATCGATAGAAAAAAGATATACAAAGAGCCGTTAACTGCAGTACATTATTGAAATAATAGTGTAGTTTATGTATATAAAGTTTATGTATATATATTTATGTATATAAAGAACTTTGTTCCCTCTGCAATTTAATAACAATTAAATATATTAAAGAGAGAAAATATTAAATGCATTATAAGCGCTATAGTTGAATTACATTTTGTGTTAATTATTAATTAACAATTGTTCCGTTCAAAATTTAAAATAAATCTGTTACAAATATTACAGAAATAAATAAATATATATATACACGTACATAAAAAGAAAATTATAAAAAATAAAATCTTTTCAGGATTTATCTATAATTACTGTTCTCTATCGTTATTTTAATTTTGTTTCTGTCACGTTGATTTCTTAACCGATATCTTATTAACGGTATTATTAATGGAAACTTTAACTCAAAGAAAGAGAGAGAAAGAGAGAGAGAGAAGAGAGAAAAATGAACTTCTTCGTGCTGCAAAAATGAGAAATTGGCTAACAGTGTAAATGACACGTTAAATTGCTGCTCCGTCGGATTCAATAAAATGCTCATTACAACCTAGCCAGTACTATGGCCACACTTTCTTCCATAAACCATGTTTGGAATGCTAAATAAAATATGTGTCAAAGTATCGTCTCTCTTGCCCTTCGCTCGGCACAACCGCTTGGTCTGGAGTCAGCATAAGTTTCCAACTTGGTGGTGAAGGAAGCCCCTTGCGGCAACTTGCGTACCCGCAGAATCTCGTGAACAGACTCAGCTCACGCCAACCTCGAGGAAGAGTAAGGCGGTGGAAGGTATTCTTGGGTCGCGGCATGCTCCTCTCTCATCCCGAACACGTAGCAGCGCGCGCGCATCCCCTTATCTAGACCGGCGTGGTGTAGCCGGGCGCAAGCCCGTTTCTTCGTCAGATGAAATGTTAACAGCGACGAAGATGCGTGCAAGCTGCAAACGTGAACTTTTCGCGTAACACCCGGCATTGCCCGCCAGTCGCGCATTCTTTTTACACGGCTCGCCGAATATTCCGCGTTCTTCCGAGCGCATGAAACGGAGTGTCTCAAATTCTCTCTCTCTCTCTCTCGGCCGCGTTAACAGCGTGCGCGCTCTTCATTTTTTTTGCTAACGAGAAGCTCGGGCGTAGGGTGATTCATGGAAACTCGTAAATCAACTTGACTACCTGCTCCTTAAAGGAATAATTTCGGTCTCTTTTTACCGAGTGATTTATGAATTAATATCTTTCTTAAACCGTTATGTGGTATATTTTGTGTACGTGTGAATGGTCAGTATATATGTTAAACTCTCATTGATTAATTTGTTCTTAACAAATTCATCGTTCCATTTAAAGTATAACAAATTAATGTACGACCATTATAATGTTCTAGAAAGGTCTCAGGTCTAGAAACTCTGTAAAGACTACTCACATTTTCAATTTTTGCAAAAATAATATTGTTAGACGTTATTGTAAAACTTTTTAGTTTTTTCCTCTTATATAATTTAATGATTTAATCAATATAATTTAATTTAGACAAATTTATATAATTATTCACGTTATTCGAGAATGTTGGAAAAATAAAGCACAAGATAAATAAATAAACATGGCATAAAAAAGAAACCTTTCACGAGACTGCGAACGAAACAGACTACAATATTATAAAATAATATGAAAAAGGAAACAATTTAAATATGCTAAATTTAACAATATAATAATATCATGATGGTTAATTTTTAATATATTTGATGGGCATTCCAATAATTTTACAGAGTGTCAACTATTAATAATCTGTTTGTATTTGTGACATGAGATTTTATTAATATCATCAGAAATAATTAAAACCAGTATTTAACGTAGCTTTGTCCATTTGATCATATTTTGACGGATTACACGAAAAATGTGGTTTATCCGTTCTCATATATTTTGATGATAATATGTGTCGCATATTTTCCGATATCGAGTCGAGGCTTTATTTATAATCATTATTTATGAAAAGCGGAACATTCATTATCCTCGACATGATTAAAGTTTCTGCAACCGCATAAATGATGATATCCGTATAACTTTTTTTTAACTTTTATAAAGGTAAAATATTATCGCAAATATTATGTTTAACACAATTGTGTGGCAAAGTAACTTTGTCACTTCGGCGTTAAATTACATTGCCTAATTGTGAAAAGACGATCTGTACGTAATGCGTCTAATACAGGTAACAGTTAACTTTATTCCCACGAGGATGAGGTACAAATAGCTCGGGGCTTAGCAGCAGATTCGAAATATTCACATATCCCGTACCTAAGCATCGCGTTACATCTGAAGGCTATCAGTAAAATCGATACATTTAAATCGGATGCTACGCTCGATTTCGTGACGCGCGTGTATCAACCGACAAATACTACGCACAAAAATCTGCAAAAAATCCCTGGTTTCACAGCGAGGACCATTCGTCTGTGTTAAAAAGGGATTCGCTGTCGATATCGGTGCATACATCACATACGTGATCGATGATGGCGATTCCAGCGGATCGCAGCAACCGGTTATTTCATGCGCAGATTGAGAGAGGAACATTGTTTCGGCTTAAAGATAACGCTTTGTTTCCGGTGCTCCGTGGTGAACAATGCACGCACGAAAATCGAATAACGCTCATAAAGCTGTAGATAAGCGCCGGCTGGGTGGAAAAAAGCACGGCTCAAGCAGCTTTCATATTTCACGACTGCCACTTGCGCCATATTTTTCATTTTACTCTATTCTCGCCCTTTTTAATTACTGATAACGCGGGGAAAAGCCGCACGAGCGCGCGATCGCGGAGATTTGTAGCCGACATCGGCCACGAAATTAAGTTTTACAAATTTACAGTTTATTATTCCACCGGATGCAATACGCATGAAAGGGGTAAATAAATAATGTGCAATAATATTATTTATAGCTACTTGCGAGTCTCGCCGTATATCAATGTTTCATATTCACTCCCGGGCTCAAAGATAATGAAAAAAAGTCACTCGAAAGACCGTACGATAAACGTGTGAGTTTATGAAAGAACTCGAACGTATTTTTCGTACCACGTCTGTCGATATTGCGAGGCAGCTGTTTTAATTATCGTAATGCGCGTAATAAAGGTGTGATTTTTTTAGCAACGTAGGGATGCGGCTAAAATCGAGTTATCGACGCCGTCACGCCCGTCGAAAGGTCGCAACGAAACGTGTCGACGTACGCTAATTCGCGATCTGCAAATCTCCGCCGCAGTAAAACGCCGCACGGCGCGCAGCAGCGGGAACGTGCGATTCGGCACGGCGGATCAATTGGAGCGCACTCTTCGGCGTTGCGAGAGAGCGCGTTCACTGCGGATCCCGCGTTCCCGATGGTCGTGAACGATCGATACGCGAAACAAAGTGCCGAACGTACACATTTCTATACGTTCCAATCCGAAGGGCAATTCAATTGCGGTGGACGTCCCATACGGGCATCTGCAATATTCTCCGCGAGCAATCGTCCTCCAGAGACCGTCAATGTATGCGCTCGCACGGCTCCCAATGACATTTACATTTATATTGACACGGCGCTCAATGGGATCTTGAACAACGACGAATGCTTAAATGCATTTGCGACCGCGGCTTAACGACCGGACCCGAATTTTTCCGGTGCCGGATCGGCGCGCGGACGCGCGGGAAATGGTACGCGCGAGGACGCGCCGATAACGCTGACGCGTCCGTCCCGCAACGGATGCCGAAACGAGGATTCAATGCGATTAAGTTTTCACGTTGCGGACACGCGGACATCGCGCACGTAGCTCACGGTACAAGTGCGTTAACTCCTGTGCGCGCGCGCGCGCCTTTTCGACAGAATTATATATTCGACAGAAATTTCGCTTTTTTTCTCTCTATTTTCGCACGCATATTGTAAATTTAATTAGTAAATTTAAAAAGTAAATCTGTCCACTGGACGTATGAATGCATTATAATGCGTTATGACTAATGCTACGAATTCTAGAACAGATCAAAATACGTATTTAAAAAAAAATAAAGTTTTCTAAATTTAGAAAATGGGTAAAGGTACAAAAGTAGTTTCAATAATTATATCAATACTAATGTAATTAATGTAAACTCAATAGTACGTATTAATATTGTAATACTAAATCTGAGCAATATTGAATTAACACATATCACTGATATTCAATAATATCTGATATCAAATAATATTCTAAATTTTAAGTGATTAATATATTCTAAACTATTCAAATATTATTTCTATTATAATGAAAGAAATTGAATATATCAAAATGATAAATTTATACACATTATAAATAGTAGTCTTTCTTAGAGATTGAGACTTTTCTAGAATGTCATACTGTATCCTCCCACCGCGAGTTATCGCTGTTACGAAATTCTCTTTATGAATGTGCCAAGACACAATACTCATGTAATTTTCATCCTCGTTAAAGCATATCGATACGATAGCGAGGATACAGCTAATAATAGATAAGAATCTATGTCGCGTCTGTCTAGCTTTCATGTAACTCTCCCGATAGCCCGGTTTATTAATATTGAAGAACTCCAGCCCAGAATAATATTTCAATTCTATTTTTCATAAAGGGTAATATTTACGACGTTGGTAAAAATACAAATATCCGTTCTATAGTTCAAATCCAGATAACATATCGGGCGACAAAGAAATCAATCTTTAAACTTTACTTTTAATACAAACGTAACGAAAGTGATCCTTCTTTAGATTCATTAATTCGGATAAAGTATCAAACCGTTCAAAAGCAGCCTATGATGGTCGCTCTTTCAAAATCGATTTCGAGCATTGGAAGAAAAAAGGATTGCATCGTGATGGCTCGTTACACGGGATCATAGCATCCCGGCAACTCGTACTCCGCGCGTACCTTCACCCGCTGTAAGAGCTGTAACCAAATTCGCCTCACGTATTTCTATGGCCCTTTAAGCGCGATCTCGTAGACCACGGCGTCCTGCAATTTATCTAGAATGACGTTCTATTAAGATGGGATTCGGTCGCCGATCCTTACCAACTTCCGAGGTGCACAAGAGCCTTTCGCCTTTCGCCTTACGGATAGCTGGACTGCGCGCGGGCTAATGAGTTTGTAACTTTTTAAACGGTCCTTCAGCGAGCGCGCGATTCTTAGTGTCAGTCTAAGATGTCGATAGTCGATACTCGACACGGTGATTTAAGACTTTCCTTCAAGAGCTACGGCAAGTTAATTGTAACCTGATAGCGTTTTAAATTTACCCGCCGGATATTGATTTACCGTGGTTGCAAACAAAATAAACCGCTGTCGCAAGGAATTCAATTATTTTTCAAACTAATCAGGATTATCTATCGATTAATTTCAAAAGTGAGATATCGCTATAATTTGCATTAACAATAATTGGCGTTAATAATTATACGGTCAATGTAAAATATAAATATATAAACGTATGTGCACATCAGGTATAAAAGTTAAAATTAAGTTAATCTATTTTTCAGAAAATTAATATTTTATTCGAAATTGTAAAAAAAATTAGAGCCTAAAAAACTGTAAAAAACAAATTAACATATATTTAAGCGAATGTATATCACTGAAACATGCATGTCGCTACATTCAAATGTTCAATTTTATTTAATTTTACACGATACAATTTTGCAAATAAATTCATTATTACATTTTCAAAAAATATAATTAAAAAAAATATGCATGCAGTTATTCATCATAAAAGATATTAATTTTTTTTTTAAATTACCGAATGATAAAATATCTTTTATTTACACTTTTGACTTTCTTGTTTATCTACTCATGAAAATTTCTGCCATTACATGATCCAATTTATTTAAAACAGAATGAACGAAATAAAGCTTCTTGTATTTGTTGAGAATTTTAAAAATATATCATTATATATTCATTTATGTAAAATCTGTGATACGTGTAGACGAATCTAGAGTCTAGACAGACACAGTACAAAACTACTTTCTTAAAACTTAAATCATTTTAATTAAAACAAGTTTCTTACGCGTGAATTTTTAAATAAAAAATGTTGGATTGGATAACATGTCCTAAAAAAACATAAGATTATGTTTCCACATATTTTCTTAAATATTCTATATCATGAAAATTAAATTTTTTTAAGTAAAATCCAATACAAGACAAAGTTCACTTGTAAATAATTAAAAAGAGAAAAAAAGAGAAAAAAAAAGAGAGAAAACATTTTTTATTTACTTAAGCTTAAAACTTACAATTAGTAATAATATGCAGTTACTTTTTAATATGTTAATATAAAAATTATGATATTTTTGAAATGTTAAAATACATCTATGTAATAGTATAACTATTTTCTTCTGCACCATAAAATTGTATAATTGCAAAATAAAATAATGTGCAAAAAGTAATTCTAAAAAAAATCTCAGAGGCAAAACGACAGTTGAGGACCTAATGAAGTAAATGCGCTATATTCACATTGCTCATATTTTCCCTTGTTTGGTAGCCTATCATTTCCGAATTATGAAACGCAAATGCATTCATTGTGTGCCAAATGAGTTCTCGCTGGACATTTTGTTCCGTGGCGACTATTGGGAGACCCATTCCCCGTGTGTGTGTGTGTGTGTGTGTGTGTGCGTGTGTGTGTGTGCTGCTCACGCGTCACGTATTATAGTAGCATACCCGCTCGGTCGGGCTGGAGTTGCGCCACGTATAAGCGTTTTCTCCATCTCGCCTCTCAAGTTTTCACAAAGTACACGGCGCGCGGACTGGAATTCTCACAAAAAGAACGTCTCGTATGCGCTCGGGGATTCGTCGAAATATTTCCGCCAGCTGCCTTTCTTATTCTCTTCTCTGTTTCTCCTTCTCTTGCCCCGCGGACAAACGAGGTGGAACGTATCGTCATGTCGCGTCCGACGAAACGGACTGAAAGAAGAGAGATGACACGGATTGCATGAACGATATGTAGGCTCCTACTTGGTTATGCCAAAAGGCCGCATACAGTGAACACAGAGACCGACGCCGCGGGTCAGTTGTGGGTTTCACAAAGGATCCTCTTGTACCTTTCATCGAAATGCACCGTGTCGATTCCGATGGTTTCGCAAACGATAAGAAAACGACGGTATCAAACGGATTTCGTAATTGCAAAACCAGCTGCTGGAATGCACGGTGAATATACGCATTCCAATGTGAGATAGTAATGGCATTGGGATCGGTCGCCTTTGGCATCGACGACGAGTGCACGATGCACATTACACATGCGAATCATATATGCATATGAATTGAACTCGGGACGATTACAGTCCTAAATAATCAGAGACCGTCACTTCACAATCGATTTGTTGATATATCGATATATAGCTGTTATATTTCCAGGAGAATATTATCGGTATTATAAAGAGAAGATGTTAAAGAAAAATATTAAATATTTAGGCAAATATACAACACTTTATATGCACAATGCTTTATTTTGTAGAAAAAAAAAATATCTTCAGAAGAAAGAATCATACTCGATACACATTTCAAAGAAACTAGATTAGATTAAGTAGAATTCATATGCAATTTTTAAATATAATATTTACACAAATAGGAATGCTTATTCCATAACAGTTTTATATTACACCAGTTATCACCACATTTCCACAACAAAAATTAGCTATATTATTTCATCTTTCGTATAGCTATTAAACGACGTAAGAAAATATATCGTTGTGTTCACGTGATTAATAGCCAATCAGAGTTTAATGACGTTTCTCTGATTATCTAAGGCTCCAGGGACAATCACGTCCGAATGATATTCTAATTCAATGAAAGTTACATCACTCAAGAGTACGACAGGATCATCCTTTTGATAGTATAAACTTGTTTCGTTTTACCAGCGAAGCGCATCGTTTTATTATTCCCGTGCCGGGGAAGAAAACTCATGGAAGACAGACGAAATTCGTCAGGCCTCGTCGGACTTGTTTTTTCTCCGTGCAGTGATTTAATGCTCTCGCAACGATACCGCGTGAGGAGGGGTTGCAAAGAAGGGTAAGACACTCAATCAAAATCATTGCTCGCGGTCTAGCGCGGAGGAATGCGCGAGAGAGGGCAATTTCGCGAAGTGTGTCGAGATTAGTGGTAGTCCGTTGTCAGTTTAGAGGAAAATAAGTGGGATAAGATGAGGGTGAAATGACGGGGTGTACTTTATAGGATAACCGCGCGGAATTGGAATGAGCACTGAATGCCGATACTGTGTATTGACGCGTAAATCACATTGGGAATTGATTTCCTCGCCGTTTAACTAATTCCCTTTTGCACATCGTAAATTTATCATATTATTAATTTACTTATTGATTGTCTATTGTTAGGAGAAAAAGGAAATTTTCAATTATTATATTAATCTTAACAAAAAAAATCAGTTTCTCTTATCTTTTTGCCATTTTCATTCAGACATTTATATATGTCATCATATCAAAATAGATTAAGTTTTTGTAATCATATCATTACAAAATCCGCGTTTTTAAACATATCTTTATCAAATTGCTTTTCATAACCCTGTAATTAATTAAACGGCCATTATTTCGTAACCCATTATGTATTGCTTCAATAATGCATCAATCGAATTATCGTCCAATTACAGCTTTATCTCAAATAGCAATCGTTTAAAAAGAATATTGCATTGAAATTTAATCGCATTTTTGCCAGTCGTAATTAATGTCGAAACGCTTCATTCGAATTTTTTGCTTAAAAATTTTGGATATTGTACCGGTCATGGCCAAAATTGCACGTACGCCTCGATCGGCAAATGTTCGATGGTTTCATTATCAATCCATTGTAACGTAAAATCCGAATTCGCCAATCCATCCTCGTTCACAATTTCGTTTCGATATGACGAGCGTGATATCACCCGGATATTGATCCTGGCGTATGACATACACGCGTACGTGCAAAGGAGCGCGCGCGCGTGAGCAGCGCGTTCATCGAAAGCGCACGATTGCGCGGCTGAATCGGTTACTCTGAAGCTTGATTTCAATTTGCCATAATTTCATAGAATTGATAATCAGGATTTCGCGTGTTTCTCCGACCGCGCGTCGCTAGGCAGATGATATAACTTTCACGAAGACGAGAAATGTGCTGCAAATTATTATGTTGATAATATGCATTTGCAGCACGCTTCAATGAGATGCTTCAAGTATAAGATCGAGAACGAGACAGCAGAGAAGGAGAAAAGCAAGGAACTAGACAGTAACACTGCAAAATCTTGATGCTTTAAACTCCTTGTAGAGTAAAGTATGTTCTAAATGGTCTAAATATATCTCATATAAAGTAATTTTACATTTCTTATTACACAGTACATGATTATTCCCTTACTTAAAAAAAAAAAGAAATATAAACATATTTGCGAATTAATTAAAGTTTACATTAAAAATATTTTATATAATATTAAGATTTTTACTTCTTTTAAAATAAATTCCTGTTATGTTAATAAATAAAACGGAAAATAAAAGATTAAGGAGAATAACCAGGCGATTAATCAGACACAATTATCAATCAGCGCCTTGTGTAAATTTTACTCGTTTGAATCGCAGACAAATTGCAAATTAAAATATGTAAATTTTAGATTTTAAAATGTTACATATAAAGTAGCTAACAAGGTAAAAGAAAAACGAAAAAGAGAAAGAGAAAAATTTTCGCGACGTTACGCATCAGGACTTCGAGTTCTAAATGCGACCTCGTGAGAATCGTTCGCGTCGCAAAATCTAACGAAATTCGCCGCAGCGTAACTGCGGCATATGCCAAGTTATACCCGCATGGGTGAAAGTGCAAAGAAACGATACGAATGTTCCTCTCTCTCTCTGCTTTACACTTGCTACCAAGTATTTATCCGGTTATACGAACGTGAGAATTTGAGGAAGAAGTAGTATCCCGTGCAGAATAACGATGCATTAATTCACGTCTTGTAAAATTATATTTCCCTCGACGTTTCACTTAAACTTAAAAATAGAAAAGTATAACATAGATAACCAAATTTATAATTAAATTACAGAATTATACTAATAGAGCTAACATAATTTTAACAATTTATTTAAGCACCTCTCTCTCTTTTTCTCTCTCTTTCTCTCTCAATTGTCTCTCTATTTTATTTATTTCAGGATAAACTTTTTATATGTTATGTTTTTTGAAAGTAATAAAAGAAACTGGTATATCACTCGTGCGAAATTAAAAATTTATATATAAATTATTTAACCCAATTAAAACAAGATAGTAAAAAATCTGAATAAAGATATATCAAAATTGACTTAAAAAATCGTTTATCATGTTTAATATAATAATATTATAATGTATAGTATATGTACTAAGCTAAAAATCATTGTTATATATAATACTCTTATTATTCTGGTTTATATCTTTTTTAATTAGAATTCTTTATCGGCCGTTGTTTTTAACGATATGCTTCTGGGTTTGCACGAAGAAACAATTCAAGTCGTAACACAGGACTTCGCTTGCACAGTAAACGACAATCGCATTGTTTCGTCCCTCGAGTATGTCGGTCATTGAGAGAAAGGAATAACCCAGTAGAATCAACGACGAATTGCCGTGAGATATATCGTTTTTATTATGGAGGACTCACAATAACTCCTAGTCGATTTAGAGTCGAAGCAGTCCGCAGAGACCCAACGTTGGAAGGGAAGGAGTACGAAGAGAGTAAAGTGGAGGCAGTTCACGTGAGAGACAAAGAGGCAGCGAATGTTCAACCGAAGGGTGAGATACGCGAGGTTTCTATGGGTCTGCGGTGGGAAGCCGTTAAAGGGAGAGCGCACCCGCTGACGAGGCTTTCCCTAGGTGCGCCGGCACCTAGTTGCTGGACCAAGCTTTCGGGATAAAACGGAAGGAACATGGTGGGAGAGATGAGGGAACGGGAATGACAAGAGGTACCCCACGCCGGAACCGAAGAGGACGGCAAAAGCGGGACGAAGCGAGAGAGAAACGGGATGAAATCGAGGGAGGATGAGGGAGGAATTGAGGATCGGTGGAAGCGGAGAGCCGAGCTCAGCGCGGAATCGCCCGACCGGAAAACGCGACACCACCGGAAGATTGCACTATCGCGCACCCACTTGTTTTCTATCCCCTCGCCGTGGCCTTTCACCCCTGCGCACGGTGGCCACCCTTCTCTTCACTCCCCCCCCCCCCTCCCCGAAGCGTACCTCGCGTTCTCCTCTGTATGCACCAGTCGATTCTTCCATCCAACAGCATATATACAAATCCGTTTCGTCGGTTTCCTTTGTTCCGCTTGGGTCACTGGACCCAATTCTCCAGTGGCTCGGATACGCACGCTCGCTCGATTTTCTGTAAAATGCGCGATTCTTCGCCCCGACGAAACTACCACATTTCTTCCGTCAAACGGAGGAAGCATACAACGAGTGAATTTCGAGCGGTAAAGAGGTGTAGTTTAAAGGATGAAGACGCCGTCGCTTATAGGACTCTGCTTCGCAATACCAGGCTCCGTTTTATAGAACCACCATGCGCACACCACCATGTTTTCCCCTTTAAAATTCTTTTAGTCAATACTGTCAGCCTCAAAGTCAATACTGTCTCAAGTTCTTTTTCCGTGATACGAATGTGAACGATTTCACATATACATTTGATTTCACAATCTTCGTTTGGAAGGATTACGTACCAAATTTCACCGAATATTTTTAATTAGTTACGTCACTGCAGTTTAAATAAAGAGACTTATACTATAAATATTTATAATAATTGTAACAAACTTTTATATACAAATTTGATATTATAATCTCGCTATAACGGTTTTTTTAATAATTTAAATAAGATTATAAAATTTCTTTAGAGACGCGTGAATGCTTTCTATTGATCTTAATCATTTAATTTTACTTTAATATATAAAATAGAAAAATACTTTAAAAATTATAAATATGTATGTTCCATGGACTTATGATCTACAAAAACTAGTTCTGCAGATATTACTATTAAGACAAGAATTTTACAGATTGCGAAACAGCAGGTCGTTGCTATCAGCGAATAAAAATCACTCGACGAGGAAACGTCGCGGCTTTTACGCGCGGTAGTTCACCCTAAGTCCCACTCAGTTTAACTAAGACTTTGAAGTATACCAGCTTGGTTTTACGGGGTCTACGCGACACCGCCGGTTTCGTTGATTAAAACTCTTCACTTCTCTCAAATCGCCGGAACTCGTATGGGATGAAACGAAGATGGAGAGAGAGAGAAGAGAGGAGAGGAGAGGAGAGAGGAAAAGAAAAAAAAAACCCTGCGCACGGTGACTGCCGGGAGAATGAAAGAAGGCACGAGAGCCTCCTTATTCCGGAAATTGAAAAAAGGTAGGAATGGCCATAGTACCAACAATGAGGGGGAAAGAGAAAATGAGATAAACGGAAAAAGAGAGAGAGATAGAAAAAATGTAATGAAGGAGTGGGGGTGAAGAAAAGAAAGGGAACGGAAGGGTCTCTGGTTAGAGGACGGAAGCTGCACGCAGAACGCGTTTCGCGAGAATGTACTTATGCATTGGAATTCCCTCCTCGAGAACGCGCCGACGGTGCTGGTAATAGGGACTTCGCTACTAGCATCTTAGACGAAGCTGCGATTTTCCTTGCGGTGAGGAAGAAGGAAACATAAACTGCGGGCGAAGACGGGCGTTGCGAGCAGGCGCGCGTACGCGGGAACGAGAGGTAAAAAGAAAGCGACGGGGCCGAGAGACGAGAGATATAGTTCGATAAGTATGAGCGAGTGTGTCGTACGGGCCGAAACGAAGTTTGCCAGACTCGAGGTTGCCAAACGCGACTTCGGAGAGCGAGCGGTAGAGCGAGGTAGGAAGAACAAATATGTACCCGAGCCTGGTTCCGACGGATAAAGGATTTTCCTTGAACATGACGTAAGACTTTCCTTGGATAACGCTCCTCTTATTTTCTTGTTCCTTTTTACTTATAACGCAGCCATTTTTATCTGTAGCATTTACGTACGGAAATCACGGTAACGATATATAATCAGTGTAAGGTTTATCGCAAACCTCGGCGACGAAAATACGTGCCCCGATGTCTCACTGACATTTCGTACTAGATCATTGTGTTAGAAACAGTTGATTTCAGGACATGCTACGCTTCTCACGCGCGCGACTGTCCTACGACCGCTGTATACGAGAGTAGCCCTAAGGCACGGAATAAACTCACTCCAAGATACTTGTGAGGCGAGTATTTGGCGCTACGTGTGCAGCGCGGCGTGGCGAAGTTTGCATCGAGACTGCCAGTCGCAGGTCGTAAGGACAAATCCGTTTTCGAGTTTCGTTGGGTTACCGGCGAACAAGGAATTTCCTTGATCACCAATACAAATTTCGAATTAAGGTAGCCTACGATACACGTAGACGCACGTGTACATAAGCAGATATATTTAACTGTACCGCCCATGTGTATGCACGTATACGTATCTATATACATACATTTATACATACACACGCATGCACGCATGCATGTTATACATAGTATATATATATATATAGTTCTCATGAGGCGGGTTAGTAATGCCACAAATCAATGGTGTCTAAAGTTTCATGTAGCCCAAGGCATGTTACACGCGGTAGCGTGTAATTAACCCCTTAATCCGCGTGTGAGTGGACGACTTTATAACATCCTGAGTGTATGTACATCTGACGGTGTCAAGCCATCTATCCCGCTAGAACAGACTAATCTATTACCAATCGAATCGGCAATATTAGACAAATCGGACACTTCTTGCGCCAATCGTGTCGCGCATTCACGATCCGGTTTGCGATAGCGCGATCGGAATACAGATAAGTATAAATATCGATTCATCGTAAGAAGTAAGTAGTGCGCAATTTCCACCAATTGGCAATATTCCGCATCGTTAGCGGTCGATCGAAGCGAGCCTTAGTAGTAATTTCGGATAATTCGCCGGAACCTTCGAAAATATGTTTCCCTATTAAAACGCGTCATGAATATATTCGTTAATCGGATCGTATCGGCACTTTGAAATATTCGTGTTCTATCGGCTAATTCGTTATGTTCTAGTCGTAAGCGTAAGTCATCAACAGATTTACGTCACGGGCTAGGAGAAATAATTGGTGACGTCTGCGGCGTTTCAGCGAGAATCGGTAAGTAGAATCGATCGTTAAAATACGATAGAAAGTTCGCTCCATGAAGTGTAAATTTTTAATCAAGTGGAAAAAGCGGGGACCCTCATGCTGCCGGTCCCGCTTTCATTCCCCGCATGAAAACGCAGAGTTACGGGGAAAGTTGGATCGCCGTTAGTTGGATGGAAAACTTGTGAGTTTTAACTTCCATCCACTTTTGAGTTCAAAATTATGTACAGAATTGTTCACAAAAATATACATCTTTTTTTAGCTATCGATATTAAATCTAATCATAAGCTAATTGACACTGTCAATTTGACAGCTTTCTAATTCTTCACAACTAAATAATTTTTTAATAAATATTTATCTTTATTTAAAATGTCTAATAATAAATATTATATATTGTTGATTGGAAGACATCATTTTAATAAAACTGTTTTAATTAATTTATAAATATGTGATTTTTAGATTTAAACATAATAGTATTTCTAGAATATTATTTAACGTAACAAAGCATATGATATATTAAACTTTAAAATTAGTAAATCTCTAATACTCGCTAGTAAATTAGCAAATTAGATACCTTTTTATAAGAATTAAATATGATGATACGCGGAAAATTGCATAGAAATCCTATTTGCATTACTAGCAAATTCGGCAAAGTTTCCAGTCTCTCCGACTTTGCTCTACCTAGATAAAGTTCCCGCGATTCTGCCAGGAATAACACAGTAAACGTATTCCTTAAACCGGAAGTTTATCAGGGAATCCCGGCTGTGGTCAAGCGGATTCCGCTATCCTCCACACACATACACATACACACACATAGCCATACCTATCCCTCTATTCTCCCGCACTTCAGGGGCGCAAAATATTCGAGCAATTTGGTGACACTGCCAAGCGTCCGTTGGGGTCTTTTTATCCCTGGTGTTAGCCGGCTTAGTTTTATCGTGGATACATTATCCTTCCTTCCTTTTCCTTTCATCTCTTTCCCTATTCTTCCTTCGGAAAAGCATGTCTCTTTTCTGTCTCTCTTCACCTTCTTTCAATATCATTCTGTCTTCCTCTCTTTCTATCTCTCTGTCTCTCTTTCTCTCATTTCCGTGATACCAACTACATTCCAGCTCTTACCTATTCTGGATTAATGCCAATGGTCTTGCCATCCCCGAATTTCTCCTCTCCGCCGCTCGGAACGAACATCACCTTCCAATCCCTCCTATCTCTTTCCGTCTATTCTTGTCTATTGTATATATTCTCTCCTTTTTCTTTTCCCTGTTTTCCAGCACATGACACTTCGCTGGAGTAGTATAGATGTAAAGCTGGCAGTCGTAAACGAAGAATTACGAAGTCGAGCGTCGTTGTTGGCGGAGGGCATCGTGTATACTCGTCGCGCTCAGTTTACCTTTCTAAGTCGAACCTCGGAGTTCAGATCTCGTTGTCTTTACATCACCTACAGCGGGTGTTAAAGGATGACGAGACATGGTTATCGCAGAGGAAAATGCCAACCATTCTTGTGGGTAATCGTTTCATAGAATATATACCGCTCAAGTTTTCATTTATGATTACTTAAATACACTTAGATTTATTTGCGTACATATATATAATGTGCAAATACCTTTAATTATTCTAGTAAAAAATTAAAGGAGATAAAATTATTGGAGATAAAATTATGAAATATTGATAATGTTGTATACTAAAGCAATATATTTTATGTAAGATGTTTTTACATTGTATATAAATCAATATTTGTATTTATGCCCATTTAAAATCAATTTAATCTAAAAGAATTTATATTAGTTATTATGTTTATTTTATGTTAATATTTATCATAAATCTCAGCAAGACAAAAATATTTACAATGTTAATTTTTTATTAACAAAAAAATATTAAGTCTTCTGAATGTATTTGCTTATAAAAACTATTATTCATCGTTTAATATTTAGGCATGTTAATTTAATCAATTCATGTAACCATATATTCGATACAATAGAAAGCAATCACGCGTGTAAAATATATTTGGTAAAATGTATTATGCACAGTATGTATTACAGTAATACATGTATTGTATTAAATTAGGTTTAATATCAAAGAGATGGCCCGCTAATTCTATCATTAAATGGACCATGTTCTATATAACAGAACGATCACATTTGCATCATTAACAATGTATATGTATAAAAAAGAAAGAGATAGAAAGATAAAGAGATAGATAAATAGAAGATGGAGAGAGAGAGAGAGAGAGAAGGCATTAGTTAGTACCTACATATTATACATTAAATAGTCATCTTATATCCACCGCAATCTATTTCAATTACGAACGCTAAAACAAACAGTTTCACGACACCCCGGGGAATCTGGTCTCGAATTTCGTGCTCCTCGGAACGATCGTCTTATCTTGACGTATCGTCGGTGCGCGTCCCCGTAGTTACGTCGAAGATGATTTAAGGAGATAGATTTGCGCGCCATCCCGGGTCTCACAGGTTCGCTATAGACCCGGCGCATAAGGACTTAATTGGTTTAGGTTTTCCTGATACCGGATTTTACGAGGCGACCGGCAAGTAATGCGACAAGCTTATCATCATAAAGATGACTATCACGTCGAAAAAATACTGTTATATAGTGCGTAATTTATTGGAAAAACAGTTGATTACCACTCTTTGTCAAAGAGATCAATCCTGTACATACATACACACGCGCGCACACGCATGTATGATGTGTGAAACTACACAGTTAAATAGTCAGTAATGAAAATTCCTGAGCGTAAATTGTGACAGAGGAATTCATTTTAGAGTCATGTATACATGGTTTCGCGGGGAAAATCCTAAGGGGATGGTACAGGTAACGTTTATATCGCAAAAGTTTTTTTTACTGCCATGTACATGCATGAGTGTGCCGACAAGCGCTTTATTTCCCTGATTTGCTGCACTTTTCACGCACGTGACAAAGTAGGCCGACAGCGGCATTGTGACGGATACATTGCGATGGGTTCCAACTGGGACGATTCGATGCAACGAGAATAACGATCATTACCAATGCTGCTGGTAGTATATCGCCAGCAGAAAAAAATTTGCCAACATCTGAATTTATACGATAAAGTAAAAGGCATATGTAATTTTAGAAACAATTTCTTTTAGCATTCAATTTTTTTAAATTAGACATTACTTGTTTTTACAACCTATAATTATTTTAACAAATAAATATTAAAACGTTCTGTTACAAATTTTTTTATATTATTTGAACTTCGTCATTGCAATTCAAAAAGTAAAATAGCGAGTATTTATTTAAAAAATTCTTAATAAAGGATATATTTACAAAGTCAAATACGTTGCAAAAAAATCTAATAAATACTAATACAATTAATTAATGTTTTATATGTATGAAAATCAAAAGTTTGTAATTATTTATCATTCTTTTAACTTTCCGTACTTTTATTTTTTTTAACTCTTTATATTAAGAAAAGATAGTGATCTTGACATAAAGTAAAATCCAGTATCATATAATTTAAAATTATTTTCCAACAAAATATTAGATAACTCTCTACAGTTTAAATATAATTGACAAGCTTCACAATTACAATTTTACATTTTACCCGACATTTATAGCACTTTTGTCTTTTGTATTCAATTATATTTCTATTCCATTTCTTTTTTTGCATTAAAAAGAGCTAAAAAGATCATGCATAGTACATATGCAGCTTTAAGATTTTTATTAACATCTTTTCTACAAGACTTTTAAATCTAGTTTTTAGATCTCTTTACAGTTTAACTTTTCGAGTAGATATAATTTCAGACTCTGAGCTGTCCATAAAAATTCATAATTTCCAACTAGCTGTACGCTATTAAATTTAATATTAACCTCTACAAAAGTTCTCGGCCGGACGTTGATACAGCATATAATTTCAAGAAATTGCCGGTAAAATTAATCCGATAAATATTACATCGCTGAACATTACGGCAATAATGCTGGCGACATTACCACAAAAGTTACACACGTCGTTATTACATATATGCATGCAATCGTGGCGCTTCTAATTACTGCGCCATTGTTGAATGGCGCCAAGTCATTGCGAACTACTTTTGCTCCCTCATGCTTTTAACCATCCCGTAAATCCACGCTCTTGAAATATTCCAATTATAATTGGCTCTCACTTTTTTCATATGTGCCAGGGACTTACAGCCGCGGACGAGAAAATTATTCTCCATGGACCCGCAGGTTATGCAACTCGGTCAACCAAGAGACCATACCACAAGCGCGCCGGTCCATATGCAGTCATTACATTAGAACACGTAGAATTGGAAAATTCGCTGCTAGCACTGTCTCTCGTTGAACCTCGTACTCGAGGTTACGCGATTTGCCATGCGATTTCAAATATTCCTTTAGAAACGACCAGGTATTACTTTATACTTGGATAAGTCCTTTCAAAAGCATCGCTTTTCAAAGGATGTGTTAAAAGCCTTGGAAGTAATAATAGGATTCCGCTTTGTTCGTGAACGTGCCAGTCCGGTTACGCCTAGCTGCAATAAGTATTACAATAATTGACGTGACTCGGCGTACGATGAATAAAGGGAGAAACCATACTTGCATTCATCGACCATACTGACGTTCATCATGGCACATAAAGCTACGCCCATTCTATGATGTACGGCTAATGGACGTAATTACTGTGTTGGCAGTAATCGTTATTCGTGCAAATCATTATTATTAATGTGTGTACTATCTTCACGGTGTACACATATACGAACATTGTACATATACGGCGCGATTTGTTTCCATAAATTCCATCTTAACAATCAATGGCTTGTACATTCAATTCGCGAATATGGCTAAACCAATACATGCACGGACCAATACATATACACAGGTACAATACATGTACACACATATACACAGGTATTTTAAATAGTATTAGTTTTATAAAAATACAGAAAACTTAAATCAACGCGGTTAAATTCTAGAGAATCGTAATTAAAAATTTATTTAATGGACATGTATTTCTATCTCATTAAAAACTCTTCTACAAAAAAAACTTTTACGTAGACTGACATTTCCGTTAGCGCATATATGATCGTGTAAAAATTTTATGCCCCAGAAATATCCACGCCTGTTACTAACAACGTATTACAGCAAGGAAAGCACTATTATCAACCTTCATACGCGGAATATTACGTTGTACGTGATGTCGACACACTACAATAGAAACTTGCGTGCATGTATATTTGTGTGTACGTGTGCGTATGCAGCTCACGTCCTGCGCTTTTGTCATGAATTTTCATGCCAAATTTCATGCATATACATTCATAAATACAAATCTCATATTTTTTAAGTAAAATGTTGGGTAGCTTTATATGACTGTGCTGAAGGATTTATTATCCGCAGAGCCGAGGATCTCCGAGAACATTACTAACCGTGTTATCTTTGTTGACGTATTTAAAATGTTCAACATTTAAATACATTATCATAATGCATTTTAAAGATACACAACATGAATACATAGCACTATAATAAAATATTATTTATGTAATTTTGTAATAAAATAGAAGTAAATATGTACGCGTGTAAACTATTAATAACTAGAAGTATTTTATTTCACATGACCTGACCTGTTTTCCCTTCGTGAAGATGTCATTTAAATAAATTTTTTATCTCATGTCATATCAGACGATAGCAATAGTTCTGCCAGTAATAATAGTTTTTTTGTAGTTTGTTTTATCGATTTTCACTAGAAATAAAACTCTTTTTTCGTTATTTCATAAAATACAAATTCTCAAATTCACGCAGATTGTGCATCTATCAACTTTATACTATACGATGTGACATGTCAGTCACGTTGCGAAGATTCCAGATACTTTCTCCATTTTACATGAAGCACCGACTTTTTACGATAGGGAAGTAGAATCTCTAAGAAATGCCGATAATTTTACAATATACGATATACTATCTCAAATTTCTGTGACATCTCGTTTTACTCACGATAAAATTCTGTAATAATATTTAATTTTTTTAATAATCTAAAACTGCAGCAAAACGTCTTGCGTTAATATTATCTTTTCTTCATATAGTTTAATATTTTATCTTTTAAATATTACATGTACCCTATATATAAATATAGTAAAACAATTTTGTTATAACAAAAATTATTTGAAATTAAATAGTTTTTTATTTTGCGTCTACAAAATCTTTTTTATTCAAAACTATTAAAAGAGTACCATTTCGATGTCTGTATTAAAGAAAATTGATTAACTTTTATTCATAAATTATTAAAAGAACATAAAGCAAAATATGATATGTCATTATTGCGATCATAAATATCCATTTATATCATATTTGATTAAAGCTTGGTTCGCCGATGGCTATTTTACGATTCAATCTTTCATCAAAAATGTAACAGGAAAAGTGCTTTCAACTGTCACTAATTTCATTATATTGTACAAAGAACCAAAACGAGAGAAAGCGAGAGAAAAGTAGTGGATAAAGAGAGAATACGATATTTGCACAAAAAATTTATCTACTATTTGGAACGTCGCAACGTGATTGAAGAGTTTCAGATCTCCGAATATAAAATATCGCGATGAAATAGAGATTAACAGAAGCATGCCTACTAATGCGCGATAATGTTGTGCCGAATATGCTTGTGATATTGGAAATCAGAATATTAAAGAATATTTATAAAAAGTCCTTTAATTTCTACAAGTGTGAGTAGCAAAAAATGCAGAACCTTTTCCAAAACTATTTAAGATGGTGTAATGACTTGATTCCTATTAAACATTAACATTTTTTTATAAATTTAGAGATTGTGTTGCAAGAGAAAATAAAGATAACACATTCATATCACATTCTAAATATAGGTATAAATATGTGTTAATATACAGACTTAGATTAAATTTCAGAAAAGTATTATCAAGAAATCGATGTAAACGTTTGAAATTAAATGTAAAAAGGTAACAATAACGTTACCTTAAAAAGAAAAATCACATTTTAACCTTTTCGTTCATTTTGTTCGCAAAATTTGATAAAACTTCCTTCTTTACAAAGTTAATTGTGATTCTTATTAATTAATTAATTTTAATTATTAATAATTAAATATTGCCTCTTTTCTATTTAAAGAAATATTAAAAGCTAACTGCGATCTACAATGTATGCATTTCGTCTATAATGCGAAACGTTCTCGTGAACAGTGCTTGGAACGGTTCATGTCCGGAAGTAATTTAAGCCTGGAAACGGGTTAAATTTTCTTCCAGTTCGACGGGAAAGGTCAGTCGGGCGCGATATAATGAAATATCGATTACGCGGTCTGCGGCATTACCAAAATCGTTTTCCTAGCACTGGCTCACGTTGGCCCAAATTATTCCGCCCATTGCATTTAGATACTTTTATATGTAGTATTTTGTTATACACATATATATGATATATTTTTTAGCTATTTCCTCTCTAGCGAGAATTTGTTTTATGCGTGATGTACCTATATATGTTGAGTTCAATTTAATTACAATCAAACAAAACATATTTTATATTTATTAATAACTAAACAATAAAACGTGATCTTTCATAAAACTATAATTAGTGTTTCATTGGCAAAAATTAAATTGAAGAAAATAATTTTACATCACAATAAAGAAAATACAGAGAATTTGAGATATTTTGTACAATATTGAGAGAGATAGAGAAAGAGAGGGGAGGGGGAGAAGAGAGAGAGAGAGAGAGAGAGAGAGAGAGAGAGAGAGAGAGAGAGAGAGAGAGAGAGAGAGAGAGAGAGAGAGAGAAATCATGTTTATGAAGTGTTTACAATCGTAAAATTTAATATTTTAAAAAATAAAAAAATTGTATAAGATTTTTTAATTTAATATCCCGATATAATTTGCAAAAAAATTATCTCGATTTGATTGTAGGACGAGGAAGAAGGAAAGGCGGAGGGGTGATCCATTATATCCTGTACGAACAAGCTACTTCTTCCAATTTTTTTTATACGTGGAACGAAATGTGTATTTCCGCGACGACCGAGAACAACGAGCGCGCATCTCCCGGCGGAATTCGCGCGTAATAGTGCCCGCGCGCACGCTCACTTGTTCATACAGATAAATTTCCATGGTGGCGAGGGGCATACGAACGGCACGGGTTCGTTTTGCGGGGCGTAATTGCCGCTACCGAAATCGATGAATATTTCAGCGCGTACGGTGGCGCGCGGGTACGAATGCAGCCGCGTACTTGCGCCTGCACACCTCACAACGTACCCGCCGCACACGTACTCCCTTACACGCCATTCTCTCGCTTTCACTCACCCACCCTCTTATTCTCGCCCTCGTATCACAGTATCTGTCCTGTATCCTCCTCCCCTTGCCGCTTCCCAACGCTGGCAACGGCCGGCGAATATGTTTATTCATGCGGTTATTTATTAGTTCGGGCAATTAGCATTAATTAGCGCAATCTGGTACTCTCGTTCTACCTCGCAGCGGCACGTCCGCAAGCCGCGAGCAGCGCGACATTGTGTGGTCGTAATGTTTTGGCGGTACACAACGAGGCCAGCAACGAGCTGTTAGTTACTGGTTACGATTAGATTTGGAAACTCTGATGGCTTCCTTCCTGGATCCTGAGTAAGGAAAGATAATCTCGATTTATATATTTACTTAAACGTCTTTTGTGTTAATACCTTGTGTGTTAATACCTTGTTTATTTCTTAAAAAAACATTTCTAAAATAATAATTTTCTCAAGAGTATATAAATATATTCTGGAATTTTAAAACTCTTAGTAACGAATTTTCTTGTAATACTTAGTATAAATAATTAAACTAAATTTCTTATATTTCTAATTTATATATAAAATCGATCTTATAAATAATTTTATTAAAATCAATATTATAAAGCTATTATTTGTCAATAAATTTTATTCTGTTATAGTTATTTCTAACTGAGCTCCTATTCAATATGTTCATTACATACGTAGGATGTTAACAAGTTATTATACAGGTTATATTAATAATTTCGCGCTTTACTTTTAGTTCATTATTAAAGTAAAATCAAGTTTTCATTTTCGATTATAGTAGTCATTATACTGGTCAATATAAGCTGTAAGAGCAAATAAATCATGCGTAATGAATTTAATTTGTTAATACATCACAGATGGTATTCCGATAAGAAAGGCAGAGAGAAAAGTAGTTAAGTGAATGTTTCAGAGATAATAGCCTACTCACTGGCGTAAAGATCACTTTGTTTTATAACCGAGTGAGATCAATTTGTCACTTCATTCTGATATCTTTTTCATTGGTCAATCTCATGCAGTTACGAAGCAAATTGCGGCCGAAGTTTTCTCGTTCCTACTGTCATGCGACATGTAAAGAAAATATAATCAAAAGTTAAATAATAATTAGATTATAAAGAATGTAGTAATTTAACATTAAACTAATATTAAGATACCAGAATAATTTATTCCTTAAATTTACTTATAGTTTTATTAATTTCTACTTTACAGACTTTAATAAAATGTAAGAACCGTGTAAATTAAATTGATATTCAGAAGACTTTAGATTGAAAAGAAAATTGTGAAGTTTTCTATGTAAACGGAAGGCAAATTCTTAGATAACACTCATACAAACTTTGATTTATAAAAAAAGTTAAAATAATAAAAATGCAAAAAACTATACATATAAAATAAAGAATTGTATTAATATCTATATTTTAAATGATCTTCTCTGTAATATTTTCACACTTATCTCATTTTTATTTTAACTTATTAACTCAAATAAAAAACTTCCCAAAAAACTAAAGTGCAGAATAAATTTGTATGATTTTAATTTAATATCAGTCAATATTAATTTGCAAAAAACTAACAATCTATGACTATTTGTGTTCAAGAAATTCTACGTTTGTTTGTTTTATATTAAAAGGGATAACAGCGGCAATTCAATAAAAGTAGAAAAAAATGTAAATCTGATTATTCGAGAATATTGTAATATTATATCCACTTTCCGAATTCATCGCGCCCACCCGTGTTATTCATGCGATAATAGAACAGAAAGGATTGGCAAGATACTAGGCAGGCCAGAGCATTAGCATAAATCCGATAGAGATTCCCGGTATTATGAGGCTCCAAATTCCTGGCCGTTAAGCCTGTCCTCTTTCCCCGCGTATCTATCCCTGCTATCGTGAATACGGCGCACTGGCAGCATGCAGCGTTCGCGAAAAGACAATGGACTCCGATGGTGAGAGATGGAGTAAGAGAGTTCATTAGTCGCTGCCGCGTCTCTTTGCATTAAGTATTGATAACGGAGAACTCTCGAAATAGCGAGCGAAAGGACTGCGACGGAACGTGGAAGGGAGACGTGGTCTTTGTCCGTAACTACTTCTTCACCGGATTCTACGATCGCGCGGGAAAGTTAGGTGAGAGGTATCGTCTTGGCAATGTCACGATGACTACTTGCCCGCGGAATTCGTCTTTGGCATCGACCTGAGTACAAGTAGAGACACATTGCAAATGTATTGGTGGCAAAGGTACCACATCAAAGCCTAAACCGACTTCGCGCACCAATCCCCAATTATCGTCGAGTGTGCCTGTAAAGTCGTTTCCTTGAGTCGCTGTCGTTGTCGCGCTCTAATCGGTTGTCAAGTAGCGGTTTCGACGTGTAATACGTTCAGTTAACGACCCTATCCTCCAGATAAACGAACACACAGTTATGACGTAATAAGTAAATCCTCAAAAATGCATACACAAGTAGTCATCCAATCCTTTTCTCAAAACTCTTGTTTAAGAATGTATGGCGTGTTATCCAATAATTTTATTTTATTTTAATTCTAATAATTTTACTTTGCGAAAAAACTGTAAGTAAAAGGCGGGAAGAAAAAATACACAATTGAAATAATTGAAAATAAACAACTCTATCTATATTTTTGCACGCTTGTGAGTAACGATGTGATGGAATATAAAGGTTGCTATTCGCAAAAATTAGAAGATACTGAACGAGAATAGCATCGCGTACAAAAATAATTTCCGTAGGGATACGTAATCATTATTATAATATGTTTTATTTATGGAAATAGGATAATGCGTTGTGCTCGAAAGACGCAGTGACCCATATTACACCAAATAAGCATGATTAATTGACCATGATTCAGCTTAACTCTTCTGTTTCTCCGGGCATAAAGTAAGGGTAATTTCTGATAAATGATGCTTTGTTCAGCATCTAATTAGTAAATGTAGCATGTAATAACGGGTAGTGCAAAAATAAATTTCAAATTACAAAGTTGCGCAAACTTCATAAGAGTTTAAGGACACAATACACCATCAAAGTACGAGCTATGTTTTTTCTAATCTGTTAATTTTAATAAGTGTAACGACGTACATAATCCTTCAAACGGTACGTCGTTAGAACGCACATTGAAAACATACATTTTATCACGTACACATCGTGCTATTCAAGCTTGGAAATCGCGATGATGCTCACTGGTGCAACTTTCCCCTCGAGTATTTGCTCTCTGCATCACGCTTAATGCACAAATATAAATCGTTTTTTACTGTTCTTTTATCTTGTTTGAAAACGGCAGTCCGAAGAGGTTCAGGCGCATGTATAGGTACGTAACCGGAAAGGTAATCGTTCGAACGTATCCTCCCAGTTCGATCGGAGGTACACAGGGACGTTCCCAAGTTTTATTACCCCTGTTTTTGTCAACCCCCAGAGGGGGTGACCGTTTCTTTCTCTTAGCAGTGATATTTCACTATGGCTGAGAGAAAGAGAAAAAGAGAGACGCCTCTTAAGCGTTTGAACCCATTCGGGTGAGCTAGGTCGAGAAATAAGGAGGGGGCAAAAGGGGATAGTTACCCGCACTGCAGAATTGCCATTTTCCGGCCTCTCCCTCTCTATTTTACTCCCCTAATCCCAACGCCATAAATTAGCCGGGACGGAAGTTCGATACGTTAGTCGCATTTGTCCACGGTATACCCGAAATAAAGAGGACCTCGTGAAATCATGAGTGCGCGCGGGACGACGGAGGAAGCTGTTTCTTCGGTGCGCTAGAGTCCTATCTCACGGTTAACGAAGGCTGGTCGTACGTCTATCTCAACTACTTACGATATTGATACTTGCACCCCCTCTAATAAATAAAAATAATAACAAATATTTACATCGATCTATTCTCACGTTATGTTCAATACGTTCGTAAACTAAAATGCAACTGGTTGCTCGTTAACTTCATATCGATATTTTACGCACATGTCCAAATGTCACATTTCTTTTTTAAATATTTTGGCACTTGTGACTGATAGTCACAGAAATAAAAAATATTTAGCTATCTCAGAAAATGTTTAATAATTTTTAGATTTATTTTAAGGATGTTAATCTATATTAGTTATATTAAATGTTACTGCTTGTTTGCAATGACATATTTGATTACTTCAAATTTAATATTGTGCATAGATTTATATAGCGACAAAAATCTTTATTATGTACGTGTCAAACAATATATAACAATTTCTAACTTGTATGATAATCGTTTTTAATTATTATAAAAAATTATAATGTTTATCTATCAGTTCTTACTATTAATAATTAATATATTATTTGTTATTACTATAATCAACATGTTTTATTGAAATTTTGTATTATCAAAGACGAATTTTATTAATATTCATATCTATGTATAATTTATTAATATATGATTCATTAATAGAACGAATATTTTCATTATTTTCTCTCTGTAATCTTTTTTTTATTAATTCTATTTATAATTTATGTAATATAAAAAATCAAGCTCTATATACACACACACACACACACACACACACACACACACACACACACACACACACACACACACACACACACACACACACACACAAATATAAAAGTACGTGCGCGTATCAAAATACATGGCATGTAAAATTATAAATAAAATTCCATACTCTCTCTCTCTTTCACTGAAATCTAACGTTAATTGTAGATCGTTTAGTATGCTTGAAATGGAAAAAAATTAATTAATTTAATTTAATTAATATTTAGTTTCTTGCGTATTTCATTATTATATATCTTATAATAATTCGTTGAATATCTCTCACCTAATTTTCATCTCTACATGGTGTGCCTTGTAGCGTTGTATATTAATGACCGCTCCACACCATACAACATGCATACAATGGCATGCAGCGAACAATGGTGCGCATCGATTCGAATGAGTCAATCATGGCCAATCTAATTTGGGTATGCGTAAGATCGAAGCACATGGAATGTGATTCATGGTCTATTCTACGTTATTAACGGTAATTTCAACAATATTGGAGATAAATTCGATAAGACGTTACACTTTTAATATAGATGTTGAGTTGAATGTAATCATACCTTTATGTAAAATAAAAATTATTTTGACATTGATTTCTTTCGTTAGAACTAATTTTGTATCTTTTATCATTTATATATAACGTAATATTACGAAAATACATCTTTGTAAATAGAAATATTAATATATCACCAATCAATTGCTTCAAAAATATTTCACTAATTTGACTTTTTAGACACATAATAATATGACTAATAATTAACCGGTATTATAATAATTGTTGGCATTTTATTATTCATTAAAAATTCATGAATTTCTAAATTACAGCAGTTCCTAATAATTTATACAGAATTGTTTTGCTTATGCAGCATATATTATATGGAAACGTTGCATCGCGGTAAAAATGTACGTATAGAGAAATGTGAAACACAGTGATCCTCTGACTGAAGTGTAAATAGGAACGCCGTAAAACTAATCCGGGGATTTGTCTCGGATAGCGCTTTGTTATCCTTAAATTAAATGAGTGTCGTGCCGTTGCCAAGGCTTTTTTGGCAGTCAATGTGGGCAGGCTTTCGGTTGGTGGAACGAGCTTGCCGAGAAAAGGGAGCGAAGTGAGCGAAGAGAAAAAGGATGATGAGGGAGGTAGAAAAGCTTCACTCGCACTCGTCGTCTCGTCCGTTCGTTATTGTCGGCGGGTAAGGATCTCGTGCCAGGGATTGGAAAAAAATTCCCAGGCAGAGAAGGTTTCTCGCCTTCATGAAAACTCTAAGGTTATATAGATGGAGAGATAAATAATGTATCAGGATATTGGGGGATAATCGCGCCGCAGCAAAAAGAATCGAGGGTCGGGCCAATCGGCGGGTAAGGTAACCACCACACCCCAATGTATACATCGACTATAATCTTGACTTCGTCGAAAACGCGATGGTAGATAAATCAAGAAAAGTTTTTGCGTGTTCTTTGTGCTAGCGTTGACCCTACCTGGAGAATTTTATCTTGATTTCGAATGCTAGAGGAAAAAGTAGACCGCAAAGAAACATGAAAGAGAAATTAAATTTCTCATGATAACGTTATCACAAGCGATACCTTGCACGTTTTTATCTGCATTAAATCGACTTGCTGCTTGATAATGGAGCAATCTGCGTTGATAGGAAGTTTAGCTTGATAGGCAATTTAATGGCAACTTTTTTGTGGCAATTTGCAAACTTAAAATATGTAAAATACAGCCACTGCAACATTTAATAATAAAAATAAAAAAAAAAGAAATTTATTAAACACAACATTGGAATTTACCTTAAATTGAAAAAACATTATTTAATATCAAAGTTTGTAAATTATTAATCAAAGTTTGTAAATTTAATACAAATACATCTTCAGATTTTGATAGTATAGGTAAGCTATAATGATTGTAATACACACGCTGTTAAGTCGCATTTTCTTGGTAGAAGCAGATTGTACAAATAAAAGGAAAATGTCGTGTACCTATCATGTATAGTTTATCGTGCATGACGCGTCGTTACTTCACTTGCATCGCGGCGTGTTATTACGGCATGTCATTAAATTAATGCTGAAATCCTGTAGCACGCAAACTGCCGAAAGTTACTGGTCAACTCAAATCCGGGAATTATACAATCACGACACCACAAAATGATGTGCTAACTCGTTTCCTAATCAATATTTGATCATATTAAGAGCGTAATATTAGGATATCCGTATGCATCTACTTTATTAAAATTCGTTATGTGATATTCACTTAAAAACCATTTATCTCTATTTACCTAGTTATAATATAAATTCATGAAATAAAATACAACGGTTAAAAATAATCATAGATATGTTTAAACCTGATACTTTTGTTATTATTTTTGGGAAAACACTTTAAATTCAAAAATATTAAAAATACAGTTATATAGTATTTAATTATTAATTGTATAATTATTCACTATCTACATATATGAAGCAGCAGTTTAATAAACACACGTACCGAAAATATGTTCCCGAAAGCAGCATATTATGTAAGAAACGCATACTTATTTACAGAACAAACCAAGTTCTAATAAAAACTCACCTATCGGTTTTTGTTTCTTACAACATCTTTTGCACAGGTTTGCGTTTGTAATTTTAGCTAACTTCTAATATTCACTGCCAGTATTGAAAATCTATACAACGTTAATCTACCTATAATTAACGCTTTTCAGTATTGACAGTGAATATTGAAACACGGTCTTTATATAAACTTATATTGCCACTTGCGTATAGAAAAAGATGTAATAAGAATACTACAAATTATAAGTACGAAATACGAACATATGCAATTACAGTAAACAACATATCATGTCGTAATTTTTTACGATGTAATTAACATTAACATCGCAAAGTAACCGAAACTTTGAAAAATTAAATCACAACGCTATATGAGCTCGAATAAGTCACGTATAATCCTATTTCACGCACAAGACGTGCCCTTTTCGAACATAAACAGATAGTGATTATTCTCAATATTAACATACGACGAACTTCATCATCACTGACCTTCCACGAGGGTTGGACGAGCGAGGAACACCTGCGCGACGACGTAAATCGCTGACACAATAATGCGGATCAGCGACATCCATCTAGAACTTGGCGTGACGCCACGACGGGAGAGGACGATTCGCGCCGGAATCTCGGTGCGGACTGACACACGAGGGGTTTACCCGGCTCGGTGGCGACTGGAGTAAAAGAGAGGGTAAGAAAGAGCGGTAGGGAGAGATAGAGAGATGGAGAGAGAAAGAGAGGGGGGAGAGAGGGGAAACGAGACGAGAAGGAGAGCGTGATCCTTTCTGGTCTGCCGTGAGCTTTAGGGTTGGTGGTTCGCATGCGCCCGTCGGGGTTCACGTGCCCTCCGCCATCACAAACCGTAAGACCCGCCTTCCTCGTACTGGAGACACGTTCTTAGGATAGCGAGAAACACACGTAGACACCAACGTCAGTTGCATGGTATCCGACCACCGGAGTCCCCTTAGGATAGATAAATGATCGAACGTCCCGCGTTAAACAAGTAGACGCCGGATTATGTTTCTGTTTATACAATCTGCGCTGCTTTCTCAGAATGCCAAAATTTATTACAACGTATAAAGTAACTGCACTCTCGGCTCTCATCGATCCGATGTAGTGCTTAATTAGTATGTACAGATATTATCATGTTAAACACGTTATCGCGCGGAAGTTATTTTAGCAAGAGCAGAGAAGTTGTCTGGCATTTAAACATCACAATGTATTTTCAATTATACAATACCTGAACTAATTTTAGAAATATAATAGTTTCTGACCTTATTTTGTGTTCAAAATTTAGAACTAATATATATTTTTTTTATGCGCGCGCACGCACGCACACACACATTGTTATATATATATAAAATTATATAGGTTGCATTTCATGTTTTTTAATTTTGTTCAAGGTTATTTAAATTCTAATTACATGATTATTAACGTACAGTAAATGTACGTACATATTATAATTATGCAAGCAGATTTTAGTTATTTATATATAATTATATCTTATAAAATTTCAAAATAAAGCTAATTTATATTAATTTGTAACTTATTACAACACACAAAAACAAATTTCATATAATTTTAATAAAAATCATTATGCTTTCATTATCGTAAGTAGTAAAACCTGTCATATAGTCAGCCAAAAACATCTACGAGAGGCGAATAACCAAGTTTTTCTTCACCGAGCTTGTACAGAGTGAAACTACATGTTCAATCGAAACGTTGCTTTTCAATCTGTGGCGAGTGAAAATAGCTTGAAATCGATCGTCGGTCCGACGGTGAAAAAGATTATCCACTTTTCCGTGTCAGATGATAAGATTTCGTGACCTGTGATTCACCGCATCAGGGCAACGTACGTGCGGAGACTACTTTAACAGACTGTCGATCAATCAGTAGATATCCTCGTTTATCAACTCCTCTAGATGGCTAAACCTTAACGAAGTCGGACGCTCTACGTAAAGCTCCTTTTTCGATTGCATATATTGTCTCGAGCTTAACGAAGTTGGACATATTTCACGTTGTGAAGCTCTTTCTTCAAATATAGTGTGTAGTTCACGTCTTTCAGCGCCGCAGTCGCGTCACGAGAGCTGTCAAATCAAAAATTACGAAACAACGAGCGGTATGCGCAAATGCTGGAATTGGTTCCGAGTCGCGAGTTGAGAAATCGTTAGCGCGATATACTGGAACTAGGATGGAAGTCGCCATCAAAAAGGTTGTAAGAGGAGTTTAAGCGGTTCACGTCTTTCACTGGCATGCGAACGAGTAGTGCAAGTCATAAACCCAACCCACAGCTCTTGGGCCAGTATTCGTAGCAGGCATTACAGTACCTATATCGCCCTATCTCCAAGGATGACTCTAAGTGCAAGTGTACCGAAACTTTCGTGGGTGCCCTCGTAAACCGGTAAGAGATGGCTTCAAGGTGACGGCAGGAAGCGAAACGTGTTTCTAACTCCCCTCCACTCTCTACCTCTTTTCGTCGCACTTCCTTTTCCGTTCTCTGTCTTACTTTCTTCTTTCTATAACATTCTCTTCCTTTCACTCGTGGGTAAGGTAAAGCCGACAACATTTCTACTACACTTGCCTCGTCGCACATATTCCGGCACTGTTGTAGGTGCTTCTGTAGATCTTTCAAGTAAAGTTTCACAATGGAAGCGCAAGTCTCCAAGAAGGAAACTATAGGTTCAAATTATATTTTCTAATTAAAACTCTCCAGTGTAAAAATTTCATCTGGTTATTTCATTAAAATGTCAGATAGAGCAATAAATGATCACCGATCAACATCAAACATTCATTTATCGTGCACCATTTCGGTGACGTACTGTTTTCGGCTAATCAAAAATATTTGTATTTACAATCGTGTTTCTATCACATATATTATTCATATAACACATGTATGGACTAATAGATTGATGATATGTGGTTTAAATTGGTGCAAACAGAATACAATATATGTTTAATTGTTTAAATAAGTAAATATTGAAAACAGGAACATATGCGAAAACGTACGAATGCACACAACTGATTATATCTGGTCTTGTTGAGTTTAGAATCATTTATATATCGCTAAGCATTTGCAATATTTAATTATTTGCTAAATAAAATATATTAATATAATAATATACTGTGATCTAAATAATAGAGAAATAAGAGAAATTTAATCTTACAAGATGTTTATCAAAAATAAAACGTGCCATTTGGAATATCTTATAATGAAGATATCTTAATGTTATAACTCCAAAATTAATTCATTAAAAATTAATTCATTAATGTTATATTGAAAGATAATACGATTTAAAATAATAAATTGAAAACATTAATTGATATTCTTTATTTCTAATTTTTATAAAAATTTTATTAAAATGTTGTATTTTGCTTAATAATTTTGCTATAATTATATTAAATTGCTTTTATTCTTATTAACTTTATTGTAATCCTATATGCGTGTACAATAATATGTATAGTTTAATATTTTTTATCGTGCATAATCTGACAAATTAAATATATTTTTAATTCGGAAGATAATAGAGAAAAATTATGTAAATATGAATAAACGATATATAAATTAGTACATGTAACTAGATATTAAATTTAGACCTAACCTACTTGTAAGTATTAGTATGATATATTAAACTATACCTACGTTATTCGCAATTAAAATCCGCAAATTATTTTTAAATAATGTTTACCCTTTAAGTAATGTTGATAGAATTGCGTTCAGTTTTAAAGCAACGGAAACTGGTATCTACCACATATAACATCTAGCCTGCGAGCTGTCCAACGGAAAAGAAAAACGCTACGATCGTTTGTTTTTAGATTCGCATCCGCGATAGAATCAAATTGCACGGAGATCGGGCGGAACGTCGCGGAGGTAGTCCTGGACGTCGAAGCGGCTCCGGAAAATGCCCATTCCAGTGAAGGACTGGATGCTCATTTCCTGCCGTCGGCGGGCCGCAAACGCGAAACGAGTAATTCGATTTTCTGCGAAAGCGCTAAGAGGCGTCCAAAAGCTTCGACTGCACTCACTTCGTGTACGGAGTACGGTTGCCGAGTCGAGAAAAGAATCGCACTGCCTCTCTTTATTCACCTTGCTTTAAGTACCTAGCCTTTATGCGCTCTAACGCGAGCGTGCGAATGCAGCAAGAAACACGAGAGCAAACAGACGGACTTGAGAACTCTCTTAACAACATACTCATTCTTTAATCTCGTACACGTACGCACCAGAATTCACAAGCTGGTCTTTTCACTGTCACGTTTTTCATTAATATCATGCTTAATCTCATCTCTAATTAACAGATGTTAATTGTTTGATTCATATCATGATAGATCTTTTTATTATTTAGACTTTAAATTTTTATTTTGTGTTATATTCCCTCCCCATGTAGATTTTATTTCTTTGCTATTTTTTTATTTCCTCTCAATCAATCATTTTACGGTATTTGATCATTAAATGTCAAACTGTCAAACCAACAAAATCAATCCAAATTTACTCAACCAAATCATACGAGTGGCAACCAATTAGAACAATGAATAAGTAATAATAATACTTGTGTGATATTCAGTTCCCATGTTTTATAAA